>NC_064599.1:13250000-13547500 GCF_943734845.2 Anopheles funestus | reverse complement strand
ACGACAACTGATGGTACGGTTTTGTCGGACGGTTTAATTATCAAATAAAAAAACAAACAAATGCGAGCACCCGCAATATACATGGTTTGGCTATCAAGCACATTTCATTCCCATACGCTCACCTCAATCAATTTGCTTTACAATTCGAAAGCGTTCACAGCGAGTCGAGCAAACACGACTTGCAGCACTGGTTCATGTTCCGGTACGGAAATTAATACATACAAAACATACCATTTTTGCAAATCGGATGAATTTATTGAATACAATCAATGCTACTGCCGAGCAAAAGCAAAAAAAAAAAAACAAAACAGAACAAGGTAGCTACAGGTACGGTCTAAAAAATTCTGTCCCTCCAATTGATTGCAACGTTCGCGCTGAAAACAGCGAAACATCGAAACAATGTACCAGCACCTACCAAATGTCTCCCTAATTTGCACCCATTGACTCATTTCAATTTGCTACCCCGCAGGTCATCCTCACAAAATGAAGCTGTTTTTGCCGTTTTTGTTTTTGTTTTATCTTTTCACACGCCACACCAAATCCTTGGCAAATCAGGATCTACTCGTTTCCATGGAACGAAACATACATTATATGCGCTTACGTACGCTGGTTTACATAAACGCTTTCCCAATGCAAGCAAAAATGCAGCTAAATTTAACACGATCCTCATAGCGTGACTCAAAAACGGAGATCGTTCTCTCACTCTCTCCCTTGCCAATCTGTGCACAGACTAATATCGTAGCGAAGAGTGTGTTAAAGAGTATTTACGAAGCTACTAATCGAAGAGCAAAAGAAACAACAACCAAGAAAAAAACCCTCAAATGTAACATAATGGCACGTGGTGGTGACAAATAGCGTTACTTTTAGTTAATTTGATGAATTTATCGAATTTTCTCACCCCGTTCTCATCTCATGCATTGTGGCTCATCATCACTAATTCTCACGATTCGCACCAACCCAAACCAACAACAAGCTCACTGATTAGTGTGCAAACAAAAGTAAAACAGAAAGAAGAGAAAACCTTTTGCACTCATTATTAACCACAAAAGGAAACAGTAAAAGCAAAGCTTTCAATGCATAGAGCTGCTTAGGGTTGTTCTTATTTCTCACTGTAAGCACATGCTTAAAAGAAATAAGAAACACAAAATTTCTAAAAAAAAAAAGTAGCAATTTCTAAGCAGCCCTGTTGCAGTGAAAGTGAAACCTTTTCTCACACCAGAATCCATCTCATCTCATCACCCATCTCACGTCTTGTGTGTGTGTGTATGTACGTACCGAAACTGTACTCACTCCAATGCGGGTTCAGGTTCGTCGCTTCTTCACCGCTCATATCTCACGTAGGGACGTGTGATTGGATCACCGTGTTTTTTTTATGTTGTTGATGTGTTTTATTTTTTGTCTACTTTCTTTTTTTCCCCGTTAATTAAACGGCTAGTTCTAGCTCTCCACCCCTCTTCGTACAAACACTAGTTACCGTCCTCACAACCAATACGGGTATACGGGCGCCGGATTGAAGGATTTTAGTGCCCCCCGTGCGACAAAGCTGCCACATACAACTACACCGCGTGTTTCGCAAATTTCGCAATCTTCTCCCGTGCGCACATGTGCACGTGTGTGTGTGTGTGTAGAGAGTTTTTTTTGTGTGTGCTCTGCCTTTCAACACAGCAATGGTTTCCAGTGTGCAACAAAACACAGTCTCACGTGTACATCTCCGTGTCTCTCTTCCAGCAAAAAAAAAAACTTTAATGGCCTTTAAATGCTGTTCTCGTGTTATCAAGTATAGAATGTTTCAGTTACCAGTTTCTACCATTTCCGTTCGTTACTATTGTTTGTACATCTTGGTTTTGTTCCGTTTCTGTGTTGTTGTTTTTTTGTTTTGTTTTCGTGTGTCCATTTGTTTCTTTTTTTCTTTCTTTTTTTCTTTGTGATCAATTTTTTTTATCTTACGTTGCATACTTCTTAACACTTGTGATGCTTTTCGTACTTTACGTCGTGACAATGTTAATGTCTAGAGCTGTATAGAGTACAAGCTGTTACAACTGCACTCCACTGTCATGCGTACTGATATTACTTCTTTTTCTCCCCCCGCAAAAATTTGCGCATCCGCGCGCAAATGCTCTGCCTCCCATTCCCCACAAACGCCAGAGTATGCCACGGTCGGTTACATGGCTAAGCGGATACAGATGCGCAAGCAGCGCTTCATGGCAATACAGAAAATAGCGGAACAGAAGAAGCAGCAGGCGGCGGACGCGAACCATCCACCACCGCCGCCTCCGGTGGCGAGCGATCACAGCCATGGCCATGGTCACGGGCATAGCCACACGCACCAGCACACGCCAAAGCAGCAGATGGGTAGCCGGAGCGGTACGATGCAGAATGTGCCACCGAACATGGGTTCGCGCGGCTGCTCGATCGTTGGTCCACTGTTCCAGGAGGTACGGTTCAAGGTGCACGACCCGAAAGCCCACTCGAAGGGTGGCACGCTCGAGAACACGATCAATGGTGGCCGTGGCGGTGGGCAGCCGGGTGGTGGAGGTGGCGGCGGTCCACCCGGCGGTCCACCCGGTGGTGGTGGTGGCGGACCGGATGAGGAATCGGTAGCACCTCAGCATTTGATACACCCCGGCAAGGTAAGTTGTTGCTCGGCAAATAGCCCAACGTGTGTGTCACAGGAAGAAATCATTGCGATTGGCTTTGTCTTTCCCTTCGCAGGATATCAACAAGCTGCTCGGCATCACACCGTCAGACATCGACAAGTACTCACGCATCGTGTTCCCGGTGTGCTTCGTCTGCTTCAATCTCATGTACTGGATCATCTACCTGCATGTCAGCGATGTCGTGGCCGACGATCTGGTGCTGTTGGGCGAGGAGAAATAAATCCGTTCCGTGATACAGCGAACTCATGCGCCTTCCAAACCAGACCATAGGACAGCCCCGGGGCCCGATGTCTTGACTGGAAGGAGACGACGCAACTATGCGGTACCGCTGGTACGCAGCGACGCATCGAACGATTCTAACCTATTACCACGAAACGATCGACGTGCGGTGATCGTAATATCGCCACAATTGATCATGCTAGGAAGCGCATAGGTTAGGCAGGATTGTGGCTAGAAAGGGACTGGCCAACGTACCACACCGGTCATACAGACAGACAGACAGATAGACAGAAGAGAAAGAAAGAGAGAGATATAGAGCAAGAAAATTAGAAAAATAACCAAGAAAAAAAAAGAAAACACAGCTCATTCGATTCCCACTCATAGCCTTCATTGGCCCCTATCCTGCACACTTCCCCAAAAAAACGAATGTCCCTGTAAAGGACTTGTTCCTGCTCCATTCCCACCCCTACTCCCTCATTAGACACATCCGCCAGCCCATTTGTACCTATTTACTGCTTTGGTTCGATTTTTATACTTATACACCAATGAAGATGGAAACGGAAGAACTAAACATTAATTAAACAACAAGCGCGCGTGCGAGACGTGAAATTAAAACGACGTAGTCAGGCAAAAGAGAAAAAAGGCAGTGCCAGCAATGAATTGACAGCTGTACACTGTGTCACACAAGGACGGAACAGCTTTGAAGCGGAGGGCGGAGGGCGACAGGATTTGATATATATACATACATAATTCTAAACGAGAAAAAAAAACAAACAAACACCCGAACAGTTCGTAATGTATCAAAAAACGGAAACGGAAAGCACGTATTAAATGCATTAAATAGCGCTGAAGGCTCGCGACACTGCGTTGGTAGAGGCGCAACAACAAGTATTAATTAAACGGGCCAGAAACGCAACAAGGCGCAACACAAAACAAACAAAAAAAACCCTAGATTTTATCGTTCAACTAGCGAGATACCAAGTCCACATTGAATGGCTAACGAATACCACACCGTAAACTAGCAAAAAAAAGAAGCAAAATGCAAAACTTATCTAACACACACACACACATATACACAGATACACACACACATATACATATACCCGGAACTCCCCTCAAAACGAGAGACACACGTGCAAAAGTATCAAACTCAATTATGGAAAGGCATCTTACGCCAATCGCCAAGACGACGAACAACCGCAAAGGCCCAAACGATCGCAAGTCACATGAAGCCGACAAGGATCGGCTATTCCTGGGAAAGTTTCGTGACCGCAAAATGAAAAAGGAAGGGTAATTGTTTAGGGTAATCAGATGATCAGGTGAAAACTGAAACAGCAAATTGTAGAGGATAAATTTGTCCCTGTGCAACAGTATTCCAGATTTATCTTCCCATTCACAAAACTGATCTCTGAACGCAACCCTTTGGTTTTTTAATAACATCCCCCCCACACACTTCCGGAAATCCATGCCTATATCCTCCGAGAGGTGCATGTATATCCTCCGGGATTTTGCTATCGAAACCATCTTTTTAAATGCAACTACCTACTCAACACCTCTCCCTGTCTCGTTCTCGCACACAACATCTTGGTGAAACATCTTTATGCACGACCGCCCCAAAAAGAAAAATCCCCCCTAGTGATCCAATCCCAACACCTGATCAAATCAAACTGCACTGCTAAACCATTAGTAATACCACCATTTTGTCCAGAGCAAATGTACAGCGACACACACACACACGGGTACACGGTGAATATTGCTCATGCCACGGTGCGGCCCCTTTTAAAAACAAAAAGCACTTACTTAACACTACTAATTACTACTACTAATTACTACTAGTACTACTTAACTACTACCGCTACCAACAGCAACAAAAACACATACAAAACTACTACTACTCCCATCACCTCATTGCATTCACCCTGTTTTTAAGCGGTGTTAAACCGAAGTTTTGGGTTTTTTTTTGGGAAACTCTTTCCTTACCGCTTCGTTGATGCTTTTCTCCTTTTTCGCAACGTTTTTTTTAACCACAATTTTTGGGTGGCTCACCAGACTTGCTGTGAGGAAGATATCGATGCCATTAACTGCCAAAAATATCTTACCTATTTGTTTTGGGTTTTTTTGTTTTCCTGCGCCATACGGACGACAAATGCGCCAGTTTTGACCACTGTCCCGAACGTGTTCAAATTGGTCAGCCGCGGTTGCTACTGTATCTTGTACAACAATGCTCTTTCACACATACAAACATACACACACAAACAAACACTTACACATCGGTTGGGAACGATCGTGTGGCCCAACGTCCCGCCCCGAGGGACCGATAAATGCTTCCAGTGTAAAAGAATCTTCAGGGAGGAATGGAGAGTTAAGTGAAGATTTAAAAAAAAAATACAAAAATCAAATAACACACAAACCGAAACCACGAACGGCACCGAAAACAATGCGAACCTTTTTGCCAAATTATGTGACCAGCTAGCAATTAAAACGATCCCTCGACAACGGTACTGAAGTGTACAATATCTTACACCGGCTTTGCCCCAAAATACATACACCTTCATCGTTTGCTGCTAACCTTTGCACTAAACTTCATCCTGCGGCTGTTTAGTTTAGAATGCCCGGTTGTTTTGTTTTTGTTTATTTTTGTCTGTCGCAATCACACACGATCACGTGAAGATCCTCGACCATCGTATAGCTCGCTAGTGAGCATCCGGTTCGGTGTCCGGGTTTATATAGGATAAGTTGTTTCATAGAGCAAGCAAAGTGCATCAATATACTAGCAAGAAGCGTACGGAAAATCACTCATAACTGCGGCACACAATAACACATCTTACACACACACACACATACATCTACAGACATAATCCTCCCCTCTATCTCTCTCTTTCCGTACATACAAAACTGACAAGTAGTGCAAATGCAAAACAAAGAGAAAAAAAAACAATGTTTAAGAGCAAAAGGAAAACTCGTGATTACAAAAGTTGTTGTTTCCGAAATTTTATAGTTATTCTATCTCCTATAGGGGTTTGTTAGAGCGAAAGGACCGCAAGAAGTAACGAAAAAAAACAAAAGAAGAAAAAAAGAAGAGCAACACACAGTGAAGAAAACAAAAAGAGAATTACCAGCGCAACACACAACAAAAAAAGAAGAAGAACAAAGAAAGGGAAAATGAAAAACTCTAATTAACTAATTAAATAACATACGTAGGACATTGACTATTCGGCACCGATACCAATTCACTTAACCGTTCAATAACAAAAGAGAAGCAAAAGGGAGAAAAAAAAGGATATTTTGGAAAGGTTTTGCGCGCACAAATAAAAAAAAAACACACACACACACGAAAAGAAAAACATGAAAACTTACACATACACGCACGCAAACAATGAAACACACAACTTCCACACGAAAAACACACAAAAAAACACAGGAAATGTAACAAACTACTGCTTTGGTTTATTGGGCTGAACGAAAACGAAAGCGGGAAACGAAATTTACTAATCGCATGCCGCCATTACTACATTACTTGCTCTTGAATGCGTAGATGATAACAAAGAAAGAAACAAACAAATACACAACACACACACACACACGTACAGACGGAAACAAAATGCGCAAAAAATGATACACATTTATACACACATTAGTAAGAAAACTCGTTGTAACCAAAGTATTGCAAAGTAAACAAAACAAAAGAAGTCAAAACAAAACAAAAAAAAACGTAACTGCAAAACAAAACTGTCAGATTGATTGGAAAACGGAAAATAGATTGTTTTTTTCATACTAAAGCTAAATCATTTCGTTGTTCGTTGTTTTCACTGATCATCTGAAAAAAAAACAAACAAAAATATCAAAACTGGCGCACTTGTTCCTTGTTCCGTGGGGTAGAAAGGGTGTTGTGGAAATCAACCCCCCAACAAATCAATGGAGCATTGGTGTTTCTTTGTTGCTTTTACCTGATATATCACCTGTGTTTAGGGGGAATTATTTCAAGGAAGTGTTGAAAGATTTCATTCATTGTTTTGTTGTTTTTTTGTTTTCTTTCTTGTTGTTATAATGTACACACCAAAAACCTTAAGCACCTTTAATGCAACTTTAATAACCCTAACACCTAATTCAACGCACAGCATCCTTCCCCCCGGGTTAACACCCCCTCCTAATCCAGTTCCTTTATGAAATCACATCGCACACATGACACACATACACAAGATTCGTTAAGCCGTTTTGCATGGAAAAGAACTAACATTTTCGCACCTGCAACCAGCACTGACAAGAAAATCGGGACGCGCGCTCTCGGAAAGCAGTAGGAACAATGTGACACAGACAACAAAAAAAACGGAGAGCAGAAGTAATTCCAAGCAAATAATGCACCGTCGTTTTTCTTCCGCTCACAAACAAACAAAGAAAGTTAGCACAACAAACCAAGGCAAATGAACAAGACAATGTGCAAATTAAACTAGACGTAAGCAACCCGTAAGCAACACGGATCGTTTTGCGGTGGACGGTGATATGTGCGTATGGGAAGTAGTATGAGTAAATTTAATGATATTATCGATAAAAAAACACACAGAAGAAGAAAAAAACAAACTATGTTCCAGAACTTCCACTTTCCACGAAAACAGTAGGCATGCATAGTTCCAACAGAACAAAAAAAACATACAAACACACGCAAACCTACCCACGGGAAGGGTAAGATAAGCATAAAAAGCATGTTCTACAAAGCACTAAACAATTGGTAGAATTCAATGCAATATCTCTTAGCAGTACCATCATAAAAAAATGCGGGAAAATCACTTTACAATGATACTTCGGCACACGCAACACTGTTACGTTTCCTAGCCATACACAGCAAAGGAAGGCATCAAGCAGAATGGCTCACTCGCAAGAGTATTTAAGAAATTCTAAATTTATATAATAGCGAAAAGCAAAATCGTAAAACGAAACAACATGGCAAGTGGTAATGAAAAGCAAAAAACAAAAACAAAAAAACAGCCACACAGTTAAAGCGTAGTGAAAATAAATCCTTCTCTACCGTTAAAGCAAAAAAAAAGCAGTTACTATTTCTTCGTAGTGAAAATTGTTGAAACATGTTTAAAAAACACACACACACACACACATTCGCGAGTTCAATTCGGTAATTCGAATTGGTAGTGTTCGCTACTATTGTGCGTTATCACGCATCGACAAATGTGCTTTGCTCATCGAACTTTTCGTTATACACGGTACACTTATCGTTTATGTTTCGAATATTACCATCATCATCACCGTTCGGTTATCTTTTACAGATATACCCAAAAAAGATTGAGACTTTCGAGTTCTCAGATGATCAGTTTTTTTTTCAATTAGAGGACTTTGTGCTACTGGCCACTGGCTTCTATGGTAGAGCAAATTCTTCATTCATTAGTCACAATCGAACAGAACAAACCTCCATTCAAATACGAACACTAACAGAGCGAACACGAAAACCAAACTAAGGCAAACAAAAAACGCAAAGTAGGACTTATTAATTGAAGCAACAGAACAGAACAAAAGTAGCGAAACGATGTGCGCAGTGACAGTATAAGAAGTAAGTTTGAAAAAAGCAAAGCGTATTACCGTAAAAATAAACATAATTAAGCGCAAGATATTTACTCGTCAAATATCTGTAGATTATGTGTCTTTTCACACAGTGGGGTTCGCGTATGGGAGAATTACTTTTCAACCAACAAAAAAACAACCCTGAAGGAACTGCTCAATTATATTAGCGAAACTGAAGTAAACCAATGAATGAATGCACGCGCTCTATGATACCAAAAGCAAATTGGAACATTACTATCGTATCCCTAAACGGGAGAAGCGCGAAACAAGTAGTGAAATTTATGACAACACATGTTACGTATGGTTTGTGGATAGAATTTAAAAGTATATTTAGTAACTTTTCCCCCCCCATTGTATCCAGATGCGTATGCTAGAATTCTTCCACCCATAACACACAAACACACACACACACACACAAAACGGTCCTGCACCTTCTTAGCATACCATACCTCCCTCACGTAAGTAGACCCTAACACGGTAAAACACTTTTAAACTGAAAAGGATCGGACACTGCAAGCGAACCATTAATGTGAGGTTTTGTACTTGTCGACATAAATCGACATTACGTTACTACCAAAAACGGCGCGATCAGTGTTTAACACGAATCGAACAAGTGATTACAAAACTGTACTAAAATAAAAAAAAAAACAAAAAAAATCTATCGAAAGGGCAAGCGGTCATTGAAGTTCGTCCTTCGTCCTTAATATCATCGATAGCAGAGGAATAGAAAAGGAAAAAAAAACTTACAATATAATAAGCACCGTACTGAGTGTACTAGTACCGAGAACGAAAAACAAAAGTGGAAAAGAAGAAGAAAAACAGCAAAAAAAATTATATAAATATTAAAAAAAACACTAAAAAATAACTTATCACACAAAACGTGAGCGCACTTATGAAAAATTCGAATACATGTAGTAGTCCAAAAAGAAGGTTCGATACGTTTTTTCAACAACAACAAAAAATTAAACCGACAGCACGGTAACGGTAGAGAAACGCAAACGCAACCGTACTGGTAAGCTTACTGGACCACTCCCAAAAACTCCAAATAACAACCGAACCGAAGGTACTTCTACTTACTGCTAGAGAAAGTCAACAATTAAGCATGGCCGTTTGCCATTTTACCGATATATAAAAAAGGGGTGTTCGGGTAATTACTACCGGTGGCAATATTTAAAAAAAAGGCAATGTTCTTGCTTAGAATAGATTTCGGTTCTTCCAACAAAAAAATCATAACCTAACCTATCTACAGCAGAGAAACAACAATGTTCTACATTAACCATAACGTAAACGCTACCGGCACTGCAATAGGGTGCAATTTACGCTTACATGAAAGATTTTTTTTATTATTCTTTTGTTATATAATAATGTTATTCTACACTCTGAATACCCTTATAGCACTGTGTTTTGAAAAATAGTTTCTTTTGTTACTTCACTAGCTTGTATTGTTTTTACTTTTTATTACCCTTTTATGCATTCTATACTATCCGATACAACCTACTAGCTACCAAACACAAACACAAACACACTTCCCCGTTCCAACATCTCAAAAAAAAACCCTAAGGCATCCTTCCCAAACAAAACAGATGTAGAAGAAATGGCTACAAATCAAAAGCAAGCAAGAAAGAAAAAAACAAAACCCACAATGTGATTGATCTGTGTAGGAACGCAAAAGCTGCGAAGCATCTTCATAAAAAAAGAAAACAGATATCTCAGAGACTTGTAAGCAGTGATCTCGAACTGGTAACGCAACATTAAGAAAAAAGAAGAAGAAAAACACATAGCGAAAGCATAAGTTGAGTGTTATATAGAATGCAACAAAAAAAAACCCAAACCAAAACTAACAAAAAAAAAGAAATAAGCAACACAATTGTAGTGAAAATGGATAAAAGCAAACAATGTGTAAGTATGTGTTAAATACTCACTGTACTCTAATATTAGCATAAAAGAAAACAAGAAGAAAGAGAAAAACAAAACACACTTCAAACGGAAAGAATAAGAAACCGATAGGTGAATGGTATATATAGTAGAATGCTAAATCACAGCAGCAAAAGCGTACTGTAGCACTGAGAGATGTTTCTGAAATAGCCGTGTCGTAACACGAAACATTCAAACATTCAGAGAAAAATAATTATATACATATAACAAACAATGAGGGCAAAACAAATGTACGAGAAACTATTATATATATACAAAACATATATATAAATATATATATTATATATATGAAAAGCAAACAGAAAAGGAAAAACACAAGAAAAATTCTAAATAAATATAAATTTTTTATATAGGAATGTAATATCTTACAGAAAACAAAAGTACACAGTGTGAAAAAAAAACAAAAAAAAACCGCAGCATTGTTTCTGTTTGCGCAGTGCTGTGAAAACATGTGGAACATGGGTAAGAAGCAAGAAAACAGAGCAAAAAGAAAATAGACGCACACAGTTAAGAGAGAAAAAAATACTTTCACAAACATAAACACAACAGCGATAGCCGTTCGAACTAGATTTGTAAATATTTAAGTTATTGAGCAAAAAACCCATAAGAACCACACACCCGCCCCTGTACTAGGTCACAAAACTCACTCACGTTACAATGCGCGTATATTCGCAGGGCCAGCTGAGTACATGAGGTGGGGAACGGAAAATAAACACCCGTTCGATGATCAAACCAATGTCAGAGCATAAAAACCAAACCATTATACCAAACACAATTATTGCCCGACTATGTAAAATAGGTACTCTTCGCTGCAGGTACATTGCATATGCAGGGGCTAACGCGCACACATCAACAGCGGCGCCAGAAAGCTGCTAATAGGGCACAGGGAACGCATAGGGTACATGCTCAATCTTTCCATACGCGGCAGTTCGGAAATAGAAGGCAGTAAATGGTCAAGTGGCAAGCTACCTTTGTTATCACGTTACGCTCAATGACAGTAGGACGCGACAGTTTTTACGCGAAGATTATAACCAACATAGGTGAGGAAATGCGGTAGTAAACAAATAAATCAAATTGCATACATATTCCAGTTTTTATTACAAAACTCTTACTAAACACACATCCCCCAGTCAACGTAAGTAGCGAAACAGAAGTAAAACAACATGCAAAACAAAAAAATAACATGCAAAAATCAAACACACAGCAAAAACAAACAAAACAAACACATAATAACAAGAACAGCAACTACAAAAAAACATAAGCCTTAAGCTGGTATTTTCCGTCGGTCCATCACCGTTACAAAATGGTTATAAAAACTTTTATCCATACCAGGGCCATAGCCATCAAAATGCCACTAGTTAAAATATATTTATATTATAATAAATACTCACAGTCGACAAACAGAGCCGATAGATCCTTGAACACGCCACAGTAAAAAATAAAATCTTTGCGAACAGCTCCGTGAGTCAGTAAGCGAGCCAGATAACGATACGAGACCATTCCCCCCTTTGCACTAATGAGCACGTGGGCTAGCCGAAACCCAGCCGGAAAGAAAATTCAATATTGCCCTGGTAATATAAGCAAAGCAGAAGAACGTCTGTGAATTGTATGCACCGAACACCGAATGATCTTACTATTAACGGCCGGTGAATGCCGAAATCCTAGAAGCAATGTCCAAAATGGAGCGCGAATGTGCGTGAATAACAAACGTAAAACTATAGCACAGTTGTAGCGTCGCCAGTCAGAACGGAGAAGAGAACGATCTAACATGTAAGTCAGCGGCAAACAAGCAAAAGCAAAACGCCACGAAAGATAACGATAGTAAATAGCAAAAAAAAGCAGAAAGTGAAACGAAACCACGATACAGTAGCAGAAGAAGAAAAAAAACACGTTCGAACGAGGTATGAAAACTAATGAAACAGAGCTAAACACAAAAAAAATGAAACGAAGTAAAGCGAACAAAGCTTTCCGCTGCAAAACAAAGCAAAAATATAGCAAAACAAAGCAAAACAAACAAACATATTTATTGTTCCAGTGCATTTGTTTCGTTTAGCGATAACAAAACAAATGATATTCATTTTTCAAACCATTTTGTGTATTATGTTAGGACATTTTAATATGAAAGTGAATATGAGTAGGGCGTAAAGGAAGCAAAGCGGTTAAAAGTAACGAAACAGTAGCAAACATTCAAAGGAAGAAACAAATATACGCACAAACAAACATAACACAGACAGAGAATATGAAACACACTACACTAAAGCAACACAGCAAGAAGAAATAAACAGAAAAATGAGAAAATAGAAGAAAAAAGGCAAATGGTACAGAGAAATGCGTAACACAAGGTGACATATGTATCGTTTCGTCATAACTTTAAACGAGGAAGAAAAAAAGACAGAAAATAAACAAATTTAAATACAAAAAACACCTTTTTGTCCTGACTATGAATTCTTTCCTGTTGTGATACTATCACATTGCAAATGCTTTAAACAAACCGATCAAAATCCCTCCAGCTAGTGTTACTGTACTCACCCGAATGAGAAAAAAATCACACCGTTTTGCGTTTTGTTTCTGTTGCCTGAAGAATAAACACGGCCAATGCGCATGATTCACGATTTTGCTTGGCAGCTATAGAATGTCAGCTGTTGAAAATTTGCCTCCGCCGGTTCAGTAGAGACGACGCCAACGGGAAGACGATTCTGCTTCTGGTTTACCGTATTCTGAAACGATAAACAAACTCTCTGTGATACTGTTAGCAGTAGGTCAAATCTGTGATAGGAAACTTACCTTACCAGTGCGTCTTCCGTAAGTTAGTTTATTGAAGTCATGCTACGGTTTTCACTGTATCGTTTGGTGGTGCTATTGTGTGTGGCAACCATTATCTACACGACGGTTCGCTGGTGCCAAATTCTCTTCGGTCGGGGAGATTCCGAAAGTCGCCACTTTCAGCATACCTGCAACATGACCGAACTGTATCGACACGAGCTGGAACATTTGTTCGAAAGGTTTTTGCAAACTTCTAGCTGCTCCAAGATGTTGGACCGTAGTGTTATGGGCAAATTTGCTCTATTTTGTTTTGCAGAGTGCACCGTTTGTTGGACCAACACGGACTTACACACTTCCTCTGCTACGGTACACTTTGGGGCCAGATACACATGGCAAAGATGTTACCCTGGCGGGAAAAGGCAGAATTCTGTGTTCTGAATGAAGAATTGATGCGTCACGAAGAGGCACGATTTATACGTAATTTCTATGCCAGCGAGCTACAGATCCACTATCTCCACTCGGAAGGTATCTATAGGATATTCGCCAAGGAGTCCACCGCACGATATGTTGCGCCGTACGTAGAGTTGGTCGTATTCCAGCTGGATGAACCGGTAAGATTAAGAGATCATCATTATTTGTCAACAAACATACAAAGATACCCAAAATAGGATAAGCTGCAGTTGTTATGTAAAACATTAATTCATTCATTCATTTTCCAAATTTCTTACACACAGCAAGGAACGTACAAACGCATCGGCTGGAAAAGACGAGTATTACCACCGCATTGTGACTGGACGCCTTCGTTGGAATGTTTTCCAATCAATCTGCTACAGGGTACGCTACCGAAACGACCACTCGGGCGATACTTCTACACCGTACCGATGGGTGGTATCGAGATGCAAAAGTACCACTACCCAGATAATTGGTGGAAAACCGTTAAAGTTCGCAACTGCAACCTGCATTAGGCAACGATGTGGTTATTGTGGCATAAAATGTCACCGGAAACAACACGCGCACCTGTGTAACATTATCAGCTCAACTAAAGTAATAGTAAAGATTATGAAATTGACACATATTTTCCGTTTCTTTCGTGTCGTTGCCGGTTTTTCTTTTCTTCTTCGGATGCAAATTGTGTAATTAATCCTTCCGGTTTCGTGCACATGTTCCACATACTGTTCAACTGTTTCAATGCATATACAGGTTGTTGAAATAGTATTTTGTTTTTATTCTTTCGAATCTCTGTGGACGAGCGTGTGTACGTGTTTGTGACTGTTGTCCGTTTTGCCATTTTGTGTTCGTGCTTACAGCATTCTGCACTTTGTACCTGGGGGGGGGTGGGGAAGGGGTTTCATCTCTAGATGTGAAGAAACGTCGTACCAATAGCCTTGCTTGCCTGACTCTTTCCTATATCTGATTCACCGCAGCTAACTGACCATTTTTACGGGCCAAGGAAAAAAAAACAAACAACATCCACAAGAGTTTGTGTGTGTTTAACGACATCCTTACGCATGTTAGTCTGAATCTACAACACTGAAATCGAGGATACGAAGAACACACTTTAAAGTGAAACTGAGGTATACATTTTCAAAATGACGTTATCCCTCCCTCGGTCCATTACGCGGTACGCGGCACGCACTCCACTTTCCGTTTAATTGACTCTTCGGATTGATTTTCCACTAGGCTATCGTCTGGTCAGTTGAAAACTGTGATCCTCTGTGCGCAAACATTATTATTTTATAACATTTTAATTTAATTTCTTTGATTTTATCCTAAATGTTTGCCCTCCGTAGCTTCTTCCTTCCTACCGCCCAAGGTCCAATAACTACAGGAACCCAAAAACACTTGTGACAAAAATCGAAGTATTATCACAAGCATGAAACTTTGCAGGGGGGGGGGGGGGGGGGAATCCCTGTTTAATACCATAACCTGATCATAAATATCAAATTATCGAGAAAAACAAAACAAGTTCACCACGAAAACTGCACACCGCACGAAGGAAAGGAATATGTTCAAAATTTTGTTTTCCAAACTGTACATTTACATGGCATTCCTAAAACAATACAAAATTATAATGAGTATAAAAGTACGCCAAATCATCGCTGCCTCGAAAGAATCTTTCCTGGCTAGATAGTTCTAAATTTGCAAATGGTTTTGCGCATAATACACTTGCGTATCCCCGAGTACAAGCCGGGAAAGGGGATCTTATCCTTTTCGCATGTTTCCGTTTTCATTTGTCGTTGTGAAGATCGTTCCTCCAACTGTGCGAACACTAATAATTTGATGAATATATGTGGCAGCTCTAAGCAATGTTCTGTCTTTCTCATCAAATCCGAAACAGAACGTTTGATGCAATGCGGATACATTGTGCCGGTACATTATTTAAATGGCCTGACACACCCGCACACGGACACAACAAACGGTTATAGTGGTTGCATGATAATACAGCAGGAACGTAATGCACTGGTTTAGCACACAAAACGGCACACTAAAACGATGTCTTCGAGACATGCGCTCCGTGTGCTATATAGCGCCCTATGGCAGAAGGTTTGCAGCAAACGACAATGAGCAGTGCCCTCCTTTGTCCCCTTAACGGTCCACTGAAATGGCTTCGAGTCAATTGAGCGACCGTGCGCCTCCATGCCGATGCAAAATTACAAACGGTAACAACAGTAACATTCACTGTTCACTCATTCATCTGCCCTCAACTCGGTGCTTGTTGCTGGGCCCTTTCTACCGTTCCGCCAGGGATAATGTAAACTTAACAAAACGCTGTACTTTGTAAGGTGCGTTAATGCATACTGACTGCGCCCAGGGACAGGTGGTTCTTCGAAGCCGATCTCTCAATGCGCGCGGGCTCACGCATATCCACACAATACACTTCTCACTCGCATTCCCATGTTCACCTTCGCTTCGCTTTTACCGCTCTATCTAACACTATCTGTGTCGTACTTCCGCAACACGGTAAGCACATCTCACAATTCTCGCGTCCTCCGCTTGGTATAGACGCTCTGCGTGATCGTCGATTTGCTGTTTTTTTGTTTGTTTGTTTTCTCCTCCTTTGTTTTGTGTTCTGCTTCATCTAAAAACGCTAAACCAACAATATTATTAACTTATCAGCAGACCGGGTCCGCACTTCGAGTGCCGGTCGTCGGTCGTGCTGTTTCGGGAAGGGACCGCTGTCTGTTGTGACCTGTGTCCCGTTTTTCTTCAGGCTCTAGTTCGTCCTTCGGACGTCGGTTAGGTGGTTTGTATCATTCGAGTGCATCGTGTTGTAGCTCATCGCTCCGTAGATGCCGGCGCCCGACATGGCCGGCAGTTCGGGACCACCGCGCGGTATCAACCCGGCCGGGCTGCCACCACCCTTATTATCGCCGCCCACCGTACCGCCCGCACCGTCCCGCTCCTGGCTTCGGATCAGCAAGCTGGCACTGTTGACACCGCTGCACCCAGTCGGGGACGCTTCGGCACTGACGGAAGCGCTCGCCGGTATCATGTACCGCAGATCGGTTATCGTTGGCGTTTTGTCCTCGTCGGCGACAGCTAACGCCCGTGTGCTTCCGCCGGTCGTCGATCCACCAGCGATCGGTTTCTTCACGCGCGACAGGATGTACTTGAAGAACTCGTACGTCGACCAGCAGATCGCGGTGGCCGGCATCTGGTACAGGACGCGCGCTTGCATACCCTTGAAGAAACCCATCATTCCTGCCGTGTGGTAAATTTTCTTTGCCGCCTCGACGAGCCCGCGCGTTTTGCCGGCACCGTCCTCCTGCGTGTTCAGCAGCGTCTTGCAAACATCGAGCGGTGTCGTCAGGGCGGATGCGGCTGCACCGGCCGCCCCACCCGCCACCATATGTACAGGGGGATTGTATTTATTGTCTTTGTTGAGCAGCTTCTGGAAGAACTCGTACGTCGGGAACTGGATCGCCGAGTAGGGTATGTTCATAACGAGCTGCGTCGAGTAGGACCGGTAGAACGCCCGCAAACCTTCCGTCCGGTACACCTGGGTGGCACAGTGCAGGATCGATCTGTACGGTGAGTTGTACATCTGTAGCCGCTGTTTCACCACATCCGCCGGGTTCGAGACGGCATCGTGCACGAGCGTTGCTGCGGTCGCCGATAACATATAGTTCAGGTGATCCCGATCGGAAACTGTGGCGATCATCTCCTTCGAGCACTCGTACGCACCGAAGTACAGTGCGTGGGCCGGTCCGGCGCCGGCCACCACCGCCATCACGCCCCGGAACGGACGCATTAGCCCCTCGTTCCTGATCATATCGCGCATCGTCGACATGATTGTGTCGTGCGCTTTCATGTGTGTGAGCGACTGCATGCGGGTTTTCACCGAGTCCAGCGGGTACATGACGCAATGCTCCATCACACCGGCTATCGCACCGGCCGTCATAATGGCCGGCACACTCGACGTCGGCAGCTGTTCATATTCGTCCGAATTCATGACATATAATTGTGGCTGTCGGTATGTTGCGATCGGGTAGTGTTTGGCGCTTTACGCTTGATCGTTGCTATGCTCTGTCCACACTACCTTCACGCGTTGTACGCCTTACTAAAACTCCAGTGCGCGGTTGTACGAAGGTGTATCCAGTTTGAGTGTGGCACTCGCAAAGATGTGCCCCACGGGCTTGAAGATTTATCTTTCTTATCGTTAGATGGTCAACATTACATTCTTCAACGCTGATCCTTGCGACTCAATCTGAAACTAAAGAAAAATAAACAAAACGTTACAAATGAATAAGATAAAAGCTGTAAGATTAGTTCATCTTTTATTCGAAACGACCTAACAAACACTTTTCTCCTGTTTCATATACATTCTTCTGCTGGATCGTCTGTTCATTACACAATCGACAGCATAATCACACAACAAGCTCCACCAATCGAACCGAATTTCTCAATCAAAAGTTCACAGTTCAACTCACATGCAATGCAAAAGATTATCGTTACCTTCCCTCCACCATCAATTGCAACAGAACACGATTGCAACAGGTTGTTTTATAAGTGATAATTAAGCTCCAAAAAAATGCATCCATCACATGATTCTGTGAAAGAAGCAAGTCACAGTAAAATCTAGCTCTGATGGTTTCAGTTTCACTCCATCGCAGGTCAGCACACATTGGGTGTTTTTGGGGACCTATCACCCTTAACACATGCGTGAAAATTGGCAACATCGAAATTATTGCTCAAATTGGATGCACAATAGCCGGGTCTACATTAACGGCCCCTGTGAGCACAGCTTCAGCACCAGTACTTCTCTTATCGAATTGTTACCGCTCCTATAAGGTGGCGTTTATCAAACCGTCCTTATCGCTCGTAGAAACGGGCACGACCGTAAGTTCATCATCTTCACGGTTTTCACGCAGATACCGACCTGCGTGTACAACTAAAGCGAACACCGGAAAACGGTATAGCCATCCACTAAGATATGTGGCTTTTTTTGCGTGCAAAATAAAGATTAGTGAACGGCCACTAACGTTATCATCGTAGCGATTACTATCATTGCGATAAAATGAAACATATTTAGCTTCTGTCAGTTTTACACATTACTTAAGACCGTTTTAACACTACCACCAGAATATCCCAGACGTCCTAGGTGGACGTAATATCACCACAAGATTGTATAATAAACCGAAAACCGTACCCCACACCTGCACACGAGTGTAGTTCCACAAACGGAAGCTGTTGTCGACGCTCCTGCCTCAAAGCAAATGCCGAGGCGGTGGTCAAGTACGGTATCATTTATTTACAATAAAAAAATTATCCCCCACTATGCGCGCGACCTACCGGTTATCATCTTACCGCATCGTAGGGAGCTACTTGATGTATCAACCTGGACTTTCTTGCTGTCTCGTTTTGTTAATGCTCGCTCTCTCCCTCTCACACAAACACGCACACAAGATTCTTGAAGCCGGCAATCGGCTTATCACGCTGCGTTGAAAATATTCAATTCGCAAAGCATCAATCACAATGACGTAACGTAGTCGACGCATCGATGACAAAACGTAAAGCAAGTGGGTGTTATCCGCCGACTCAAACAGCTGATAAGATACACTTCTCCTCCACGCGACAAGTGCTTGCCTGGGAGATTATCGGTTATTTCCATAAAATACTACCGGATAAACGCCCACCACTGCTGCGGGCGGGGAGTGGAGAAAAGTGCAATCGATTGCATCGGGACAGTCTGATGACCTGACTCCCCTTCCCCACCCGTAAGCTTATCCCCGTCGACCTTGCGCCGGTAAAAAAACCGGGATAGTTGCGGAAACCTTGGGAGCAGATATGGGGAGCAGTCGCGGGGTCGCGGATTACAGGAATGCCAAGCAAAACAAACCACTCGCTCGAAACCACGATGGTAGCGTGCCGGTTCTATTTGTAAAAACCATCCTAGACGGTTGTCGTTATCAGCTGAGCCGAACGCGCCAGTCATCCGGTTTGCGCTGGTACAGAGTGCTGCACTTTTGCTGCCGTGTGTGGGAATAAATCGTCGCCGCACACGGCGGTAAGTCGATGTGTCATGGTGATCACGTTTTTTTTCTTAATCATTTCAATGCATTTGCAATTGCAGGTACTACATCAATAGAAATAACCGCGTAATGAAAGGGAGTTTCATTCCTAAAACTGTTTACAATAGATTCGATCTTCACAAGCGCGAACTATATCTTGTCACATAGAATAGATACAAGAGTAAGACCTATCTACTATCATGGGTAATTATCTACTCAAAGACAGGTTCAAACACATGTACCAATTATGAAATATAATTCATTTATGTTCTCTACAAACAGATTTCTTCGACCCTTTGAGACATTTCGATGCTTCCACTACAGCCATTTGAAATGCACCTAAAAAGACCGACATGAACTAGTTGCACATGATTGCCAGACTACCCTTCACGCCAATGCACCCTCTGGTGCTTCAACCATGTTGTCGTAAAATTTATTTTTAGCGTTCATCACAAATGCATTAACTGAGTGCGTTGCAAAAAAATGCATTGTAGCAAGATTTCGTACAGTTACACGCATCTATCTTCATCTAACCTCTTTCCTCCTTAAATTATTTAGCTGCAAAATAGTAGTATAATACTCCTAAGCTCTTCTTTAACATATAATTTTTCCTGTTTCTTAGTTCAAACTTATATATTCGTCCTACAGTTGTATCCTACTAAGTGAGATAGGCAAAACACTAGCTAAAAAACCCTCACAACGAGTCTCTCTTGATCATTACGAGTTCTGGCACAGATAATAAGTACTCGGGTACAGGGAGCGCGTGATCGTTCCACGATCGAGCTACATTCGCTGCAACACGTCCGCACCGTCTTCGCAGCTGTATTTTGTATTCGTTCATCGGGACACGTAGTCTAAGCCGACATTTTTCATAGTTTCGTGCAGCTAGTCAGGCGGAATTTGCAACGTCTTCGTGCACAGTGTCGCGTGTGCAAAATTCGTTTCACGTTTGTTATGTACTCGATTGATCTTAACGTTGACGGCGCGTTGAGAAAAACATACAATTAACTAAATAAAAGTTAAACACATTTAATCTATCCATTATCCTACCCTATCTGTGTTTTTGTTGACATGAAATTACCTATCTTTAATGAAGTATCCCAATAAGCTTAAGAATAGCACTGATTAGAATAATAAACAGCATCGAACAAGCTGACACAAGATCTTCGCATATATCTTTCAGTAACTCTTCCATCCAATTCCCCGCATTGGCAACAAAGCAAACCCGATCATCAGCTGATTAAACAGTTTGTCATTAAATGGACAAATAAAAAAAAATACCACAGCTATTCAATGTGTGCAACTCAATGTATTTACTTCGGTAGTTTTAGTTCCTTCCCTGCAACTTCTGCCAATGTACAGAATTTCTGACTCAACGCACAAGGCGTAGTGTGTTGATAGAACCAAATACGAACCGCCACAAGCGTGTGGAGCCGTACGTCGCGATCTGACCTTGAAATTCGCACCGTCATCGCCGAGTGAGCGCATGAGTTCGGGTCGGTGTGCACTGGCACTACTAATATGCCGGGGTCTTCTAACGTCGGCTCTGACCTCGTTTTGCATCAGTAGCTGAAGAGCAAAAGTAGAATTTAGCGCCTCAATTATAGGCGCATTCCTGTTCACGCCTTACATACATCGGCCAATACTTGCAATGATTTGAAGAACTGGAATTTTATGCCACAATCAAAACATTTGCAAGACAAGGTTCCGGCCCGGTATTATCGATTTCTTTCTTCATATCAAAAATATTTGTTAGAAGACCCAACCCATTCACCATAGCACCCAAGGTTAGGGTGTACGGCAAGTTCAGCGAAACGAATTCCAAGGTTCATTAACCAAAGCGCTACGAACGCTTCTTACATTATGCTGGCCCACCTGGCCCAACGTTTTGCGAACAGAAGAGAAAGTTTTTGTTTTTCAGTAAGAATTAACGCAAACTATGCGTCGCGGCTAGGTCTCGTCAGAAATCGTGCGGTTTTGTGATATTTGGTGCCCCATCCACAAACTACCATAGATCAGACGACGTAGACCAGAGTTGAATGCATGTAGCTAAAGGTACCAAAATCATGTCCTTTCTGTCTATTTGTCTATTTTTGGAATTACTTCGCTGTATCGATGTCCTGTTAGGGGCGTTCATTTTCAACGTGTCCTTTCTTGTTTTCATTTTGGATTTGTATTGAGATATGCTAAATTGTGTGACGCATATGAAAACATGACAAAGTATGAAGAGTTTATTACTTTTTCATCGACCCACGACGGGAGACTGTCATGCAGTACCATTTCACGTAGTTAATGTGTGTATACTCCTAGACGCGCCACAGCACTAGGACGACGGCAACAACGAATACCACACAGACACAAGTATTGGTGCAATGTACACATTCGCAGATGTGTACATCTACATTTTGATAGACAGCAAAAATCAATAAAACAAGGCAAAGTGCGGGGACAGAATTCAGAAATTGAATATCTTTCTCTCGGTTTCACTTTCATAACCAAGGACCACAACCTATAGGTGAAATAATTAACTTTAGTTCAATAAACCGATGAAAAATACTCGTCCAATTAGGTACATTATATGCTTAATCGCAAGCAATAAAGTCCTAATGCTATATTGTTAGTTTTCTTGTGCAAAATTAATCCCTTAAACGACAACGGTTGAAAATGGATCATAAATATCTGATAAATTCTATAAAAATCGAGCTTCTTCTAGAATTATTTTGCGAGCAATGTAAACGATAATTTGTTTATATCAGGAAAATTAAAAGATATTCATATAAAACGACTTACCGTCTTCAAAAGCTCTTTGCTGAGAGAAGTAACACCCCAATTGTACCATCCAAATCGAATAAAGATCCCCAGTATTGGCCAGTTTCCTGTAAACAATCGAAGCAACCACACTAGTCACCGTCGATCGTACACGCCTTATTCCACAACAATGATGGCTGATTGTGATCTTTAGGAACCTTCAGTTGTTCATATATAATACGTCATCGATCAATAATTGTCCCGCAAAACGTGTACTGCTTTCAGCGGCTTGATAACGAAGAGATGTTTGTTTAAATACTGAAATTAAAGTAAACAAGAAAGAAAAGATATAAATAAGTGCTAATCGTTGAAAGTGTGTTATTAGGAAAAAATAATTTACTCTAAAGCCACAATCACAATGTTCTCCAAACACTAAAATCCGTATTAAGCTCTTGGCAGGTTCGTACCCCGTGTATTGTAGAATTTGTAATTTGCTTTTAGTTGTAACCTCATTATTTACGCCACGTACCCCACGAGCACGTTAATGAAGTTCAAAAAACAAAAACAAACGCGTTTCGAATCGTACCATATCGTTCCTTAGGAACATGTAACCTGGCGACAGCGGTTTCTCATTACATTTTCAAATGACCACGTGTCGTAGAAAGAAAAAACGGACAATCATGATGATGTTCCTCTTTTTTCCACGGCTGTAGAATGTAATATTGCTCACAAAACAAACGCTTCACACATTTCATTTCCTAGGCAGAGAATATGATACTTTCATGAAAATAATGCATGATAAATAGCTTTCAACCGGAAACCACTTCAACTGATAACAATATTAATTTATATCAGTTAGTAGTAAGGCGGCTTGCGGTAAACGATAACTATCGTACGCTAACCAATCTTTGCTGCTGATTATCACCATTGATAGACGGTTTTGTTAATTCTAGAACAATTTCTTCTGTATGCTCGAAGGTAAAGTAAATGTTATGAAGTTGGAAACATAAAACAAACTCATAAAAATGAATATTGCTAGCTCGTGGAACATTCTTTTTTAGCTAACTAAAAATTTATGACCTAACGCGAAAGCAGATTAGAACGACGTACGTAATCCTCTCCATTTGTTGTTTAATTTTTTGTCTATTTTGTTTATCGCTCCATTACCTCTCATTTAAGAAAAAAAGCCCACAAAATATGATTTCGTTTTTGCAACAAACAGGCAATACGCTTTCAAATCGGTAATAAAAATGTTCTTTACGCTTTCTTTACCTAACCATCAGTTCTGTGCCCACCGGTACACAGGCAGCTGCATTCACGTGGAACCGGTTTTTGGCACTTTTGCCCACGATGCCGGTCGTGCTTTTTGACTGTATATCAGCAAAGAACATCGTAAGAACAAGCGCACAGCATGGACAGTGGGTTGCTTACTACGCGCAAAGTTTATTTGTAGAAGAAAGAGGAATTTTCCTGTTAATATTCAACCGAAAACGGCATCCAAGACACATTCCGTTGAATTGCAAATGATTAACACCCTGAAAGGTAATAAACCCACTTACGGGTGTAGCTTTGATTGCTATGAACCGAAGCGCAGGGCTCACTTCCATTATTGATTCTACGCGGAGCAGCAACAATAGTTGAAGGACGAATTTTACTGATTACTACTAGTCAGTTGGTCGGCCAATAGTGTTTGATAACGAAAAATTCTCAACGATCCGATGATAGCTTCACATCTTATTGTTTGATCACGTAGAATCATCCTAAAAGAAAAGGTCTAAATTATGCTTGTTAGAATTTTACCTGCCAGAATGGAATTTGAACGATCACTTCCGATGTGTCGTGTACACGAAAGATTTTATCCCAGGTCACACTATTTACACGGCACTTGTGTCGTGTGTCGTCTTCCCTTAACAGTGCGCATTACAAACAACTCAGCCTGCTGAGATGCGATATCGTTCAGCAATTGATGCCGTTTGTTTCGCAACTAGTATGTATGTTTGTCATGGAAAGAACCGCAAAACACGACCCAGATCGTGCCGGCTACAAACACAGCACTACACAGCACGGTGAATCCCAAGATGTTTCGCTTTTTTTCTTCCCCGCGAACAAATAAAACTTCTGCTGCTCGTTTTGATTCCAGAGCAAGTATGACCGGTTGATATGGCGTTTACACAGTACACTCTGCAGTAGCTCAACTGTGCGCAATCATTCCCATCGCTATCTCGACTTTGGGTCGCGTCCGATGAATCTGTGAGCAACCGTTCAAGGCTACACGATGGCTCTGTAATTTCTCAGACACCCCTTACAAGCGACACAACATCCTTTAGAACAAATAAGTTAACTGATTCGAATGTCGATACGTTTATCGCATATAGTGGAACAGTGCATCTTGGCTGGATAGTCATTGCCGGTTGCAGTACTACTCAATTTCAATAGCTACAACTAACACAGGTTCCACCTCCCATCCGGAAGGTGTTGTACTACTGCCAACAAACTAACTTACAGCATCTACACATGCATGCGCCTGCAAGCTGTAAATTGCATGAAAATAACAGAAAATCATCAGCTGTGCTGAGTGCAAACTTGCCTCCGTCAACAATTTCATTCTACCCTATGTTTTGCTCGGGCATTGCGCAATTTTTGACAGCTTTTGCTTCGGCGCAACCGTGGCCTGCTGGGATGAAAACAAGCAACGGCAGAAGGGCAAGATCATCCAGTACCATACACATACACACAACACACACACGCACCTTTCGCTCACATGCTGTTGCAAGCGATCGGGCAGCGGATCATTAAAAATAAACGCTTCCACACCACTTGTAGCTACTACTAGCGGGTTGGGCTGCCTCATTTCTTTGAGAAAGTTTTTAACGTGCAGCAAGCATGAAATGTGTACCACCAGCACCAGATACGACGAGTGCACACCATTGCAACCATCGCGGGCCGCGCTCTGCGAATGCTTTTGCATAATCGTCTCCCGTCGTGGCATTAGATTTTACCACCAATTTGTCGATGACAGCGACAACGACGACACAGGCTGAAACATTCTTGCGACAATCGGTTCGATTTCGCGCTGTGCCACGAACTCGCTACTGTTGAAGCGACAGGCAGTGTGGCCTGATGATTTTCCGTTCACTTTCTTGCACGCACTGAAGCAGTCACACCGGAGATCATTTCACGTTTACCCTTTTTCGAGACAAACCGTACCGACACACAGACAACCAGACCGGGTCAGGTTTTAGCAGTACCAGCGTAAGCATTACGCACGTTCACGCACGCACTAACAAAAACACATACACAGGCACGCAAAACCACGTACGGAATCCGGCGGACACACACGTTATGCTTCAATTGACCGCAACCCGCTATGACCCCACTTGCGCAACGACGGCTCAGAAAGTTTTTCCTGACTGCATACGCAGGAATTGGAATGCCATACAAAGCACGTATGGTACGACGGAATCGAAGCCAGCGCTACTGTAACAAAACGGATGTTTCTGCTTCATAAAAAAATTACTTCATCTGTTTCGTACAATCTGCTATAATCGTTCGTATTTGGCGGTAGTGATTTTCTCTGTTATTTTCCCATCTGCTACCGAGATGTTGATCTGCGTGCGGTGATATAGTTGCCCTAAAATGAAACGAAATCTACGCTTCGTGCCACAATACGGTTCAGCCGAACATACCGCAGAGGAACGAAAAACAAGATCAGAAAGATTAGATGATGCATGATGAAGTTACCTGCGGATATGCCGATTGCACCGCTGCCGAAGGGGATCCAAATTTTGCGTTCTCACCGATCCGCTGAACAATGATCCGGCAGGAGGTGCTGGAATTCGGTCACCAGAGATCCAGGCCGCAATGCACTCGTTGCGTTTGGTGTCCTGAGAAGCGTTTCCGGAGGCCGCCTGCACGGTACAAGTTTCTTTTCGCTGGCTGCCAAATGTGTGTTATCACGTAATATTGGCTTCTTCTTCTTCTTGTTCTTTTCAACGTGGTTATTGGAGGTGGAGTTCCGACCGCGAGCCGAAAGTTATATCCTTCAGCAATCGGCGCTATCTTACGATTTCAAACAATGCTTCCAAAACTATTCATCAAAACACGGAACACTAGTTATTACGCGCATTTCTTTTAAGTTATTGGTTAATGCTTTACTTTTCTACACACACGATTTGTTTTGCTAAACCGCCATATTGATGTTGACAGTTTTGCTGTCAACGATGGTTTACATTCCACAGCTCAGCACTTCCACACATTTTACCCCCACAGGGTGTAGTGAGATCAATTTTTCATATTTCTTGTTCCAGACATTGCTCTTCCGTGAACAATTAAAATTATCTATTAACTATGTTTTTTATCTCACTATGCTCGATTAAAATCATTTACATAAATGGAATCTTGCGTTTCTAATCTCCCTTTCCATCGTGTTTGCTTGATCGCTAAACACATGCTCATATTTGCTTTCTACAAGACGCAACCTAATCGTAACGCTCGTACGTCAAACCTGTAACGCCGTTAATCAAAATTGTAAACAGATCGCATCACAACGAAAAGCAGCGCGGAAACATTTGGAGCGGTACCAGCCTAATTAAATTAAACGCACCAACTGCATGGTGCCGGTAGTGATTGTGCAAAATCGATAAACTTTCCCTGTGTTTAGCAGTTCGTGTCCTACAGTCATGTCGTTCAATTTTGGAAACACATCAGCGCTCGGTTCAACGAGCACACCGACCAAGCGTAAGTGTACGGGCGGCAAGCGAGCGAGAATGCTTTCCCAGGTTATGTTTTTACACGTAAACAAAGAAACTTTGCGTAAAATACCACTAGTTTATTCAATCGTTTAAGATAGTATATGTTGTCGCTCACTGTTTATTGTACTTCATTAAAAAAACCATTTCAAAATTTAAAAATGCGATACGTTTGTAAGGCTCGTAAAATATCGAAGATATTCTTCGAATGCAACCGATGTCCTAGCGGTATGGAGCGTGGTTCACCGAAGCAACGTTTGCCCGGGATTGTCTTCGGCGATTGCTGCAGATGCAGCGGCTTCACGTTCTTTGGAAATGTTCCGCGAATACCTACGAGTGGATCTATGGGTGCTGCTTCTTCGTCTCGTAGTTTCGATTGGTGCTTGAGGACCATCAATATTCTGAAATCCTTTCCTACAGTATCGGAAAGGGTAGTTGTATTAGTATTTTTTTTGCCACTTTTCATGCTTTTGATACCAATATATTACCTCTTGTAGCACATGTATCCAAATATGCCCAGCACGACTATGATGAAGACGGACGTTATTGTGACGGTAATGTAGATGTAGAACATCTGTATTTTATCCGACAGCATGTCCGAACCGGAGCTCGATTTACTCTGCCACATGTCTGGTACTGGAAGTGAAACCAAAAGACACCTATGCACTTTGGTGAAGCAATGGACAAATGGAGGATATATCACCTATATAGTTTCCATTCTCATCACTAACGCCCGAATCCGGCAGAGAAGCCATCGTGGTCGTGCTGGTGGTCGTTGTAGTCGATGGCGTAGTAGTCTGATAGTACAGCGCTGGCGAACGAGTCGGTGGTCCGGGAAAGATTATTTGGCCTTTATCGCTGAGAAATCGGTGGCCAGATTTGATGTACATGGTAATGTGTCGTCTAACGTTTCACTCCCTTTTTTTTTTGGTTTCTGCAGCTTAGTTGTAACACGCTATTACCAACCAGTTGCATCCCATTACACGTAGCAATTTAGCAGACTTTTAATATAAATGTATTTCTTCCTTTTCATATGTTACCCAAAACTTAACACCAAATACGCAATTTACGGCATAAAGTACTCTCTTCGTGGAAGAGAAAAACACATGCTGCGGAAAGATGATGTAGCGAGCCAGTGACACTTATTGGAAAGCACTAATGAAAACCCGTAATGTTTCCGCTTCCGAACACTATCACCAACTGAACCCACTGATACCAGGCGGCGGCCGTGGTATAAACCATCCGGCATGGTCGTCTCGCCTCGCAGGAAACACAAAAACAATGTTTCGCTCCGTTGTGTGACCGAACGGAATGTGTACTGACATGGGGCCACCTGACCAGAGATGCTTATGTCGTGCTCGATAAACGACCAAGCGCAATCCAATTAGGCTGTTGTAAAGCGCTGCTGGTTGACCGATTTACTATACCCATCAAATAGGTCGAAACAATCTGGGTATCGGGGAAAAACCAGAACATTCTTTCTGCGAGCACACCGCAAGACAATAATGAAGCAAATGAAGTGGTTTAGTACGCTAATACCATGCGAGGTTTCGATTCCACTTGCAGAAGTGCCAAGAAGGCTGACAACCGTCTCGGTTGTTTGTTTGAATAATATCGATTTTGCGTGTTGTACGGTTCGAACATAAGGACATTGTTTGTGCCCGGGTTCACAAGCAGCAGACGGAAGTGATTGTTGCCAGATTTGAAAAAAAAATCATTTAACGATCACGAGCTCCACAAGAGTACCGACCAAAAAAAGGGTTGCACATGCCGGAAACGCATGCATAAAATCGCGTGGACATACCAGACAACATTGGCAACTTCTAGCATGCCGTACACGGGTACTTCACGTGTTCCGCGTGGAACAATTATACACGCCGTGCACCACCACCAGGGAACAAGAGACAAAAATAATCGCATTAACGGTTTGTTGTTTCCATTCTTTCATTCTTTGTCTCCCAAACAGCGGCTTTTGGCAATTTCTCATTCGGTGGACAAACGTCAACACCAGCGTTTGGAGCGACTGCTGCAACTGGTGCAGCTCCCGCATTCGGTCAAGCTACAGCCACGTCGGCTTTCGGTGCAGCGGCAGCACCCGGGTTTGGAGCGGCCGCAGGTACTCCAGCACCCGGCACGAGTGCGTTCGGAACGTTGGGTTTCGGTGCGGCCACAGCTGGAACTACAGCGTTCGGTGCCGCACCAACAAGCTCTGCCCCGTCCTTCGGATTTGGAACAAATACGGCTACAGCGGCCGCACCTGCCTTTGGTGGGTTTGGAACTGCCACCTCTACTGCTGCAACGGGCTTCGGTGGATTTGGGGCAACCACTGCCACTAGCGCGAGTGCTCCTGCATTCGGTGGCTTTGGCACAGCGACACAACCCTTCGGAACATCGATTGCGACCACTTCGGCACCATCCTTCTTCGGTGGACTTGGATCCACGCAACCGCAAGCGAGCACCGGTTTCGGTGGGTTCGGTACCGGTAATACCTTTGGTGGTGGTGGTGGTACGACTTTTGGTCAACCGGGCGCTACAACCGGTGGCTTAAACTTTGGACAATCGGCCTTCGGTCAGCCACAGCAACAACCGCAGCAACAACTCGCTCCAGCCCTCTCGCCCGAGGAAGCATTCGTCCAGTCCGTCTTCAATGTGTCCATCTTTGGTGATGAACGGGACACAGTTATTTCGAAATGGAACTACCTGCAGGCTATGCTCGGGACAGGCAAATCGTTCTACTCGCACAATGCACCACCGGTTGAGATCACCCCATCGAACTTTCTGTGCCGATTCAAGACAATGGGCTACAGTAAACTGCCCGGGAAGGACAACAAAACCGGACTGGTGGGTCTGACGGTCAACAAAACTGTGGCACAAATAAAGTAAGTGAAGCAACCTTAAGCTCCAATTAAACTTGATCACAAAAGTATCTCATGTTTTCTATCTTCTAGGGAACAGCAACAGCAGTTCATCAACAGCATGAACCAAATATTTGGCAACAAACCGAACATTACGATCGTGGTGGAAAACGTTAAATCCATCAACGACGCGAAGGTGCAGGTAATAATCTACATCGAGGAAAAGTCAACCATCTCGAACGAGATAAAGCGCGTACTGGCAACGGAAGTGGCCAGCTATCTGAATCAACCGATGCCTAAGCAGCAGCTTACTCAGCTCGGTATTGAATCGGTCGTTGCATTGGTGCTGCCGGAGGAAGATCAACTGAAGGAGTATCTTGACAACCCACCGAAGGGCATCGATCCGCGCATGTGGGAACAGGCAAAGATCGATAATCCCGACCCGAAGCGTTTCATTCCAGTGCCGATGATTGGCTTTCAGGATGTGAGTGTATTAAAGCGAAACGTTAATAATGATTTTTTTAATAACTTTTAACATTTATGTTCAACAGCTTAAGTGGCGTATAAAGTGTCAGGAGAATGAAACCGAAATTCACGCATCGTACCTTGCCAAGGTGGAGAAGGAGATCGCCGAGCTGAAGCAGCGTCACATGAACACGACCGCCAAGATTGCCGAACATCGGCGCAACTTTGCCGAGCTAAGTCACCGCATACTGCGGGTGATCGTAAAGCAGGAAAGCACACGCAAGCTGGGTTTGGCCCTCTCGCCGGAAGAGGAAGCGATTCGGACGAAGCTCGAAAACATGCATGCGCTCGTATCCACCCCGACACAGTTCCGTGGGAGGCTGAGCGAACTCCTTTCCCAGATGCGGATGCAGCGCAACCAGTGGGCGCACGGGAACTTCCTGAACGAGTACACGCTGGACAAGGATGCAACGCAGGAGATGCAATCGTTCCTTACGATGCAGCAGAAGGCGGTTTCGTTTTTGATCGACACGATACACAAGGACATGAAGACGCTTAAAGTTATCACCGAAGGTATGACGCAGCTAGTACAGGGCTAGAGAAAACGCATGCTGCGAAACGTTACGAGAAAAGACACTCTGCCATCTACTACGCGTGTTGGTTGTATAATTGTTTATTGTGTAATAAAACGATACAAACATTACAATCGTAAAATTGATTAAAATTACAATTACAATTGAGTTTGTGGAAATGAGAAAACTTGTGAAGTTGAATTGAGGACGTGCAGCGTTAAAGATGTTAATTATCGCATTGTGTAAGAGTTAGGCGGAAAACTCCTATCCGAGTATAATGTTATTGTACGGGTGACTGTCGACAATCGGGTGACCAGGCATTGTGTACCGGGGTGATACGTAGTACGTAGTTTTTTCCATCGCCACAAAACGATTATGGGGCCAACCGTACATACCTAAATAGATGGTGCAGAGTAAGGGAAAAATTGGAAATTGTTCGTAAATTTGTTTACATCGAATAGGGAACGTTCATCTTTAAAACTTGAAAAACTACCTATAATTCAAGGAAATGTTTCTAAAAGTGTTTTTATCTCATTTAGAAAAATAAACACAAGAATTTGAATTTTGAAGTCTTTTAAAAACCCAACCTGTGACTCGTTTTAAAAGTGCTATTTCCCGTTTTTTATCAAAATCAATTTCGATTCAATGTTCAATTTGGCTGAAAAATATACCAATGTGCACATGCTTTAGAACACAACGCACCGCAATCCTATGCAAAAATTCCATTCCACCCATTCCCAACCCACTCCAACATAGTTTCCCTCCTCCAGAAAGGTTCCCTCAAACCCCAGGAACGAACGCAAATCGCAAAATACCTGAACTCAACGGTGGCACCTTCGGTATGTAGCTGCTTACGGTTTGCTCTCCCACATCAACCGCGCTGTCCTGCGTACGGCCACGACTTCCGCCCGATTCGCTCCTTCCTCCACGTTTACCCTCCTTCTTCTTACGCTGCTTTTCAATCTCCTCGTCCTCCTCTTCGTCGTCCGTCTTTTCGTAGGTATTTTTCGGCTTTTGCAAACACTTCAGTGCGTGTGTGTTGGTACGCTTCCGGCCACACCGGCATGTATCGAGCAGCGTTTTAAACATCTGCCTGGAGACGAAAAACGACTCACCGTGACCGTCGTATTCGCGCAGATTGACATTTTGCTGGCGGGCCTGCTGAATCTCACGCAGCTTCTGGTTGTTGCGCTTCAGATCGTAAAACTCGGTCGTTTCGGGTTGCGTTATGTAGCCCCACTTTTTCAAATACTCCCGGCGGCCCTTACTTTCCAGCTCGATTTGCTCGCGGCTGTTTTATGGAAAACAGAAATGGATTGCTGGCTGATTTATAATATGAACACAAATTTAAACTTACATCTTTCCATCCCGCACAATGGGTTCTAAGGGAGGATGTGAAATCCGCAATTCTCGACGTACTGGTTCCGCCATCGGATACGTCTTCTAGCTCACACTAAACCCGATTGCTTCGACAGAATTGTTCAAATTGTTTATACTTGATCCTTATATATATAACCACCCAAAACCAAGCGCATATCCATGGAAACGTGTTTTCTATTGCAGCAGAGTTGCTATGAGAAACGCTGCATGATATGTTTGAACCGGACGGTTACATTAATGGCCATTTCTTTCTGCAAAATTCTAGAACATTCCGCACCAAACCATAACCAGCAATTACCACAAAAATACACAAGCAATTTGCGATTTATGACAATTATTTATTCGTTCATGCATTTTATTTGTTGAATTTACGGGCTTGTTTTTTAAATATCATTTGGTTAAACAGTAACGCTTAAGCTATCTAAAGACGACTACCACAAAGAACGTACTACGAAAGTCTTACATTTGCCTACTAAAGATACAGTCTCAGGTAGCCGCTTTTAGAGAAACCCATGACCAGCCGCTTCGGCCGGTATATATCCTTCATGGCCATCCCGCGTCCGGACAAAGAACCACTGTTTGTAGTTCTTCAAACCCTTCTCCTGATACTCCTTGCAGGCGAGCAGCGTGACCACATCACCCTTGTGCACCGATACAGCCTCCGAGCAGTAGTTCTCCGTGATGGCAAGCAACGTTTGCCGGACAGCAGCGGCACCCGGTGAACAAACGTTCACCGTACCACTTCCTGCTACACACGACGGTCCATTATTCGTTATGCCGCTGAGTGAAATACGCAGATGATTACTACCATTGATGACTTTGGTTCCCGGTACGGTACTACCAGACAGATGCTTCCCGATCGGTGGAGATTCAGCTTTGCAGAGTTGTTGCTGGCGCAGCTGAGTAATGTACTGTTGCTGTTTCGCCAGCAACTGTTGCTGCTGCTGCTTCAGCAGATGCACATAGTCACCGCTGCCGGAGCAGATCAACTTTTCCAGCTGCTCGATCGCTAATGCTTTTTCCGACTTTACCGAAGGTGCTACCGTGTTGAGCACCTTCGTGGTTAGCTTTAGCTGAGCATACTGCGTCTGACCATCCGCTACCTTCGGTTGGTTCGAGGCAACCGTACGCAGATACAGCGAATCTAGATCCCGTTCGCTGTTGCACGCGGTGATCGAAACCGCACTGCGACTGTTGGCACTGCTGCGCTTCAACCGTGGCGTACGACGACCTTCCGAGCGAGTTCCACCACGCAGCTGCTGTATCTCCTTTTCGCTGTCAGTTAAATTCCCACACGGTTTCGGGAAGATGTCCTTGTTCGACTCCCAGCAGGGCGTAGGCTTCGAACTGGATGAAGATCTGCATAAGAATACATCGAAAAATCGTAGAGGAATGTTACTCAAGTAAAACTCCCAACCAGTCGCGTCGCTTACCTTTGGTTTGATGGCAATATACCCAGCGGTAGGCAGGTATCGTACGCGACATAGCCCTCCTCAGCGTGGGGCGTTTGCACGTACAGCCAGTTCTGGTTCTTGAAGACCGCATTCACAACCATCCCTAGTGGTAGCGGTATCTCTATCTGGTAGCTACCGGGACGTGTCTGGTATAGTGTCGCAGCGGACGATAATACGACAGGAATGTTGCCGGGTGAGGATAGGGAACACTTGGACAGGAACTCGTCGACGTTGTGAATTTCGTACCCAAAACGCTGCGATCGGTAACGCTCTCGTCGCCGCCTATGGTGATGCCTACTATGATGTCGATGTTTGGTAGATGCCGACGGTTCCGATACCGTTGTGTAGAGAGAAGGCTCCGAATAGGTATTCTTCAATGCGATCTTCTCTTTCAGTCCAGACTCACCGTACGCTGGTTCCTTGTTGAGATTTACAGCATGTTGATTATTGTTATTGTGGTGCACGCTAGCGTCCACCGCGATCCCATTCGGATAAAGCAATAGTCGATCCTTCTTCTTCAAACGCTCGCTATTCTTTCGGTTGCTTTTCCGATAGAGATTAGATCCCGCACCGGATACAGCGGCCGTTGGCGCAACTGTGTACTCGTTCGCATGTGCTACACTGCGCAACTTCTCACTGTGATACTCCGATAGGTTGTTGTCGCTAACGTACTTCTCGCTAAAGAGTCGTTCCTTACTGCGCGTTCTGGACTTTTTCCGTACGATCACATGATGATGGTGATGATTGTGACCATTCAGTGTGACACCGCCAGTAGCTTGCCCATTCGTTTGCCCTATAGACGTGCTCGTGGTGTCAACTCCTGGTAGTACGGTTTGTCCGGTTGTAGTGTGTAGTGCAGCTGCCATTCCAGTCCCATTGCATCCCGATACACTTTGACTCGTTCTATCAAGCGGAGATCCGATCGTAGAGCTCTTTACAACACCTGGCACCACCGCCGTCTGTTGCAATGTTGTCTGTTGGTGCTGATGACTCGAAGCGTTCCCTGCCAGAGTAGTTCCTTCGCGTGATTGCTCCCGAAGTACCCATGTGAGTGAAATCTTTGGTCTACGAATACTCAAGTTTTGACCCATAGTAGCTGCCGATGCAGCACTGACACCCGTGCCAGCAACGGAAGATGGCTGGCCGGGCAATACGGCGGAATTGGATACGGGCGCGAGTCCTTCCAATGTACGAGCCGACGATGTTGATGCGCCGTCGTTAATGGCAACCGCTGCAAGGTTACGGCTTAATTCTCCAATCTCGGCGTACTCTACTGCCGCGGACGATGATTGACGTTCGGGCGATTCGGTAGCAATATTTTTACAGTTCCGCACCAAATCTGGACAAAACGCATCCTGACCTGTAGATGTCGAAACCAAAATTATGGAAACAAATAAATTGCCGAACGATGCAAAACATTTCTCTGGGGAGATGGAAAACTTTCCTCGCGGAAAAGACTTGTATGGTCACTTACTTAGCAAATGCTCCTTAATGCGCTGTCGCTGCTGGTTCGGTACGTTGTAGCGATGCCGTACGGCAGGTTCGGCTCGTTCGGGACCTCTCGCCGCTTGTCCGCCGGCACCAGTCGAAGAGCTATCACCGGACGTTGATCTGCCACGATGAGCTCGGGGCCTGTCATTGCTGGTGTCACTGTCGTCGGTGGTCGTGGCTGTGTGATGCCTACTAGAAGTAGCAGCAGCAGCAGCACCACGACCAGCAGCAGATGATGCTGCACTACCAATTCTCTCGGCAGTGGGTCCCGCCGCTGGAACCGGTCGGTGTGCGTAATGCGCCCAGTACGGTGGCGGTGGTTCCGGAGCCCTTATCGGTCCACGGGATCTCGGTGGCAGAACCGGCAGCGATGGTAGATTACGTTCGCCCAGCTGCTGACGCCGTCGACGTCGATCGGCTGCGATGGCCGCCGCGACAACTGCCACCGAACCACCGGACGGCGCTGGTATCGATGCGCTCGGTGCGGTCTCACTCGTTCCAGCCGCCGGTTGGGACGTCCGCGCTGTGGTAGCACCAGCCGATGTTGAAGCTGCTGTACGGAAGAGTACGAAAAGGAAACCGAAAATGTTCAAACCAATCGTCGTTTACCAAACAAAATAATCAAACTCCAGCGAGTCTCCCCTTTCGGGTGCCCTTTTCATTAAGATAATAATCGAAGAGTTTTTCAAATAGTTGCACCAGCCCCATTGCGGTCTCGCCCGACGAACAACGGGTATCGAACCGGTATCGGTGCACATGCACCATAACTTGTCGCAAGTTAATGCCCGCAAGTGCAGCGATCCGTTGGAATCGAAGATCGAAAGCTCCATTCTTTCGATAACTTTCTTTCGGTGGTGGTACATTACGGCAAAAAGGGGTGTGCAAAACAAAAAAAAAAATACCGCATACCGTAATTCACACCGCTCAATGATGAAACATTCGATTGTACCAATGTCAATCGATCGTTCCCGATCGCTTGAACGGAATGCAGCGATCCTGGCCCGGAGATGTCTTCTTCCGAGCACAGAAGTCGAGATGATAAGCAACACTCCGCTCAAATATCGCACACAAGTGAGTGGAAAAGCGTGACAGTAAAGTGCATGATTCACGCCGATCGTGCGGATAATGTTGGTAAGACGTTTCAGCTTCCAGCAACTCCAGAGTTTTACCACCGCATTGAGGATGAGCCGAGTGCGAACAGTCTCACGCTTCTCTCTTTGCCCACCGCCTTCCCGAAATGGCAGTAATTATGCGCACGATTATACACCTTAATAACCTTCAGTCAACACAGTTTCCTCTTACATTTAGAAAGTTGTCATACGCATATGCGTTAGTGGCTGATATGGAAGCCATCCATCCATCCTTGCTTCCTACCCAATCAGTGTCCATTACCGGTGGAACATGATCACTCAACCGTAGTTGAAGTTGTGATCGCTCATTATCGCACCACATGATACGGCGGGGTTATTTTCTATGTCCGGAGAGCTGGTTTACATTTCTCGTTCATGAGCGAATAACCTCGTTGGAGTTAGCCATCGAAAGGGAATGCACATTACTGCATGACGCTATGGTAGGCAATGGCCTGGCAAATGGCTAACACGTGCCAGGCTATTCCAGGCGTTCAGTTTCATGAACTGATATGTACTGAAGTACCTAGGTACAATCTTTCTGAAGCATGAGATAAAAGCACTGATATATAGAAAGTGAAGATCAACACCGATCGAAGAAAGACTAAGTCACCAAAACGGTCGAATCATTAGATTAATTAATACGAAAACATGTCAAACATCTTACCACAAACATAATCATTACCATTATAAACTCTCAAGTATTCTCATAATTTGTTTCAATAGAAATAAAATTATTCTCATAAATATAAAGTGTCGATAAGTAGCAGACCTTATCGTCTGGTATCATAATTGCATTCCTCTTTTACACCTTCAAAACTCGGTGCTCACCCTACGGCTCGTCCAATCCGCCTGTTTCCCATGTTCCAATTTGGGATCGTGTCGATAGCTCTTGGGATGGGATGGCATGTGTCGGGGACATAGTTTGCAACCAGATACTCAGCAAGAAAAAGAAACAAGTGCAATTGTTCGCATAGCTTTCATTTTTCACCCATTTGCCACGAAAGTGGTAAACCAACCAACACAAAACAATAACTGCTCGTACGCAAGATGTCGAAAGACAAAAGCTGACCTTTCCCACCGACCGATGGGACTACCACTTTAGATAAAACCCTTGCTTGTCTCGATGGATGGTTCCGTTCGAGGAATTTTCATTTCATTTCTTGCTAAGTTACGGTTTTTCCTCAGTTTTTTTTTTGCTCGATTGCTTCGGAAAATTGCACAGCAGCGTACCTTTAGCATCGTCATTATCGTCACCATCATCTTCTATTTGGTGCGTGTCGATGTTCAATAATGCATAAATTGTACAATAACTAATTAACCTGAAAACTACATCCATTCTAGTATGCTTCCGCCATCGACTAAGGTTGCGATAGCCCTCGAGGGTCGATAATTTCATCTGCCTAACGCACAACTGGACAGCCAGAGCACCACCAGAGTACGAGTACGAGAGTTCCTCCCAAAGCATCACCTTTCCAACTTCTGGTAATAAAAATAAGGCACACGCGGTCTACGGGAAGATGAAGCCAGGTTTGGCAGGATCATCGTCTGGTGCTCTTTTGGCTGGAAACTCCGATCGGTGTCAAAGGTCGTGTACCTTCTCCAGTTGGTCTGGAGTTGGTCATCCAGTCGGTCAGTCAAGTCATCCTGCACCACACCACCACCGTGCCACTTCATTCGATTGGGGCATGGCAATGTCTACGTACGTATGTACGTATTTTGATGCAGCATTTACCAATAGTGTTTAATTGAATTCCATTATCAAGCCTGAACGAATCGGTAAAGAAGCAAACACGGAAAGGAAAGCCAACATTAACGGGTCTTCGGGGTTCGTGGTACCGACAGGTAGCCATGTGGTAGAAGAATTTCCATCTCCTGATGCTCCCATGTGTTTCCCTGGTACTTCGGTGCACCCCCCGAAAAACATCCGTAGTGCCGTTGCGATGGTTGCCAATCCAATGAACTTGCTAAAATTTGAATTTAATATCATCTGGCACACAAGGCGAACCGACCCGGTGTCTATACCCCGGGTACCGGGCGGACAATCACGTTTTTGCATCACCTTCGGCAAGGGTGGCTTATGGAGTACCGGTATCGGTATCAGAGATCTTGCACTGCGGTACAACACACACGCACACCGGTGTACTTAGGGCCAATGGATGCAAATTGATGCAGCCCGAGCGGGACGTGATTTTCACCTGTCGTACCACATCGTAGACATCTTCACTTTGCAATCTTCCACTACACGGGCGGATGGAACATACGCTCATTAATGTGTCCATCAGATTGTGGACGCCCTACATCTCCTCACTCTCTCTCTTTCTCTCCCTCACACCCGTTCATGAGTTCTCTAACACAGGAAAGAACATCTGCTGTGGTAGGATAGTGCACCGACATGGTTAAGCTCGTCAAAAGTGTCTTGCACTCCATTTGCTAGCCCGATATGTATAGTCTAGACGTTGGGAAGTCCCCAACCCCAAAGTTCTCCCCTTAGTACCATGTATCCTCCCTTTTCCCAAGCTGGATCGCTTCGATTAACATTCGCTGAGTGCGGTGTACGTTTGTGGACAAGTGTGGAACAGCTTTCGGAATCGGACGGGCAACATTAATTGTCTTGCTCCAACGTCTCATTATCGCTCAATTTGATACGGCACGTACTATTAAAAGTCGACACAGTTCCACATGCAGGCTGTAAACAATTTGTTACCGGTGTGCAAACAATTCCTCAGCATTCTCGTTTGCAATTACTCGGCACCCAGTTGGTTCATTAGGCATCATTTAATTAAGACTTCAGGAAAACTGGATATAAATGGTACTGAGTTTCAAATTAGCCGTTAAAAAAAATATATCTTACTTTTTGATCTAAGATTTTATAAATATAGGTATTTCTTATAAATAATATAAAATCTTGTACTAAAAGCCGGTTTTTGATACGACAGAACAAGATTCAAATTCAATTCTAACCATTCCCCAATAGCGAGAGTGTTCTGGCTTTTAAGCCTTCAACAAGTCAAGGAATGCCAGAACAGGCAAAGGAAGACGTGATTGAGGTTGTATTGTCAAAATGAGAAGAATTCCATTATTCTTGTGGATATATTATGTCCTAGGTAGGTCATCAGACTGACATGAAGAAGCTCTGTAAAGCATTAACACGCGCGCCAGCAGCAACTACAGCACAACTCCACACACGGAATGCATTTTTTCGACTCTAAAACTTCCACACCATTGTAGCACATAAAACATTCCTCGAAGACGGGATCGTACAACAGCAAACTTTTCGCGACCTTCTTGGCTAATACAGCTGCATCTGACGAGAAATGTTAACCACTAAGGGAAACAGTTTTTCCTCCAGAGAAAACCCTTTTGCCAGATCGCGTTTTTTCCCCTTACAGCACCATTTCCGTTTGCCGATGGCTAATATGAAGAAAAAGCTCCCTTAAAATTCCACAACAAGCGGACACCACCAGGTAAGGGCAGGTTGTCGGCAGATGCTGTGTAAAGTTCAGAGGTGCCTTAACCGTAGAGGGAACGGCTAAACGGCAGCAGTAACAGGATTGCAGTAAAACCCCATCTACTTTCATCCTCGATTCCGCACAGATACTTTACGGTACGGAGCGGCGAAAAGCAACACAAACGGTGAAGTGGTGAGAAACTACACACGAAGGGGGACGTGTGCAAACCTAGCACAATAAATCGCACCGACAACGAGACCGACCAATCATAAAAAGCCGTATCTAATGTGCATGTTAATTTATGGAAAATCGAACATTATGAAACCCGAGCTCGGCGTGTGTTTTGAGGCGTTACGTACTCGGTTGGAGCTTCTGGAAGAAAAAAAAAGATTAAAAAAAACCCACAGATCAACCCTCATCTCCTGAACCAGAAAGGTATCTCCCGACTAGGCTTTTTTTCCTTTTGCACCAAATATCGCTCATCCACGCGGGTGCTTTTGCTCCCGTTGTGCCGGGCCGGGGGGATACGAGACAAGCTCGAGAATTAATTCCGCCCATTAACACAACCGATAGTGCACGCGGTTCCGATCGTGTAGGGTGGAATGTTATCACGCGGTTTTCATAGTCATAGGATCGCACCAACAAAAAAAAAAAACCTCAAGAATACCGTCCACTGCAAACCATTCAACGAACAGATCGGCAACCGGTTCCGGGGGGTTATGTTGCGCGTTTTTAATATCATCTTTTTTTTCTGCTGTACTTAGTTCGCTTTTCTTGCTTGTCACACTTTACTATATGTGTGCGTCCATTCGCTGCCGTGCTGTCTGCCGAGTGTGTAATGTTTTGCAGCGCTCACGTGCATCCCAATCCCTCTTGCGGTCATTCGGGACGCAAGGAAAGAGGGAAGATTTTCGCGCTCAATTGCACGCGGGTTGATGATCACAACCGCAAAAGGAAATTAAGATTCATTGGTCACAAGAAACTAATGGGTAGCGAATGGTAGAAAGGGTTGTTTGAATGTTGGATGCGTTTGTTCTAATGATGGTTTGCTCTTCACTCGACATCGAGTCGATAGGGAGAGGCGTAGGGTTTCACGCATAATTACACCGGTCGGCACCATGGTATCGTATCGGAATGGTGACATGACCATGTACATTTGTTCGATGCTATTTAGCCTGAAATGGATTGTTGCGGTATTGGCACGGTGTACAATGTAGACGATTAGGTTTTTTGTGCATTTTGAGAAACGATTGGATATCCTTTTTATTTTTTTTATCAATACGGTCAGGCCGTTCTGAACGAATAAAACAAAGTTATTTTTTTAGACTTTTTTAAATGCCAAACTACCTCATATAATATATTTATACATATTCAAGAATATGTGAAAAAGAGTAATAAAAAACTTTTTAAAAAATCATGTATTTATATATCATTTTTACGAGCTCTGATTTACGGTAACCGCGTTTGGAGCATCGTTAAATATGATCACAATCTAAAGCTTCGGAACATCGGTCCGCTCGCTGATGTATGGAGTAGCGTAGAGGTCTGTTTTACACGATACGACCAGATTTCAAATCCCATCCGGACTGCATCTTCGTATGTAGAAAATTACTATCTTGCTCGGCATAGACGAAGTCAAGGAAAGCTTTAAGTGGCAGACCTCAAGAACTCTTGAGGTTGTAGTGCCAATACAAGTCGAAGAAAATGTTAAACATGTTATGAAATAAGTTGCTTTAAACTAGTTCTTAGTTTAAGTTATTAGGCGCTTTGGAGAACCTTTTATGTCAAGTCAATCTATTCACAGGTTTTCGAGGAGTTCTGAGTTCTATTTTGCTAAATTTTATTTAAAATTTTGAATTTTATTCAACTGGAATTTTAGGTTGAAATTTGGGATGTAACTTCATTAAATGATCTACTATTTTATAAATCCCTGAAACCTCCAAGATACAAAAAATCGCTTTTTTCGAACGTAATTAATCTATATCTCTCCTTAAAGAAATTTTATTTCATTGATACAACACTAGCGCGATAAAACATTGTGTTTCCAACTGCTATCACCTGGTATAAAGCACGTCAATATATTATTTCATCACAAGCAAAACCTTACCAAAAAAAAACAAGCAAAGAAAACACCAAACCGCATTGCATCACACAACTTAACTTAACCTACAAGCCAGCGAATCGCACCATGTTCCGTGTTTATCGCACCGTCGAACATTGGCGAAACCTTTTTCGCAGCTTTGTAAAACTGTACACCGAAGACGACACGTTAGTGTTGCTCCTTGCTTGACCGCCACGAACGATGTGGCGTAAAAAGTAACCTAAAACCCGCACGCCACAACTAAACCACCTTCCAACAAACATCCCGGCGGCTATTCGCAACAAGGAAATTAGATAATCCAGTAAAATAAAAGGCGCGCGCGCGAGGACACCACAAAATGAAATAAATTCACCTAAAACACCCGCTCACAAAACGCATATCGCGCATAGTTCGCGGCCTCGGGCACAGAAGATGCGCAGATTAGCGACACTCGTCGACTAAGGCCGGCCGTGTGCTTTGGCGAAACCTAAACACCCTTACAGCCGCAACCATTCCGGTGCATTCCGTTTTCCGCTCGGAGCTCCACCAACTCGTACGGGTGAGGAGTTCAGGAATCTTCCTCCAAGCCGGGGGAAGGCCCGGTTACGCCCAGCCCCGGTTACGTATCCAGACACAACCGAAGAAATATGTGAAATTCGCGTGCCGCTTTAAAATATTTCTTCCCTTTCTTCCATGTCAGAAAGGCGGAACGCGCCACATTTCTCGTACATCGTCCGTATATCGTCCGGAACGATCTTTCGTACCTTTCGTACCCATTCTCGTTCTTTCGAATTACGCTTTTTGGGCGTTTTGAGTCTGTCGGAAGGCGTCGGTGCGTCGAATTCTGACCGTGCTTTCGATGATCGCGCGCATTTTCATCTTCTTCGGGGGGTTTTTTTTTATTTTGGTCGACCGCTAATGGACACACAGACACCGTGTTCCATGCCTCATCTACCGACCGCCCGACCATGCAAAACATCGTTCGAACTCTCGGGCCTTTTTTGCAGATGCAGAACCCAACAGAGTGAATGATTTGTAAATAAAAGCGAAAGCAATACTGAAGTCCCACTAGTCTCATCTGCCAGTGGGAAAACTGGCCCCAAAACTTGCTTTGCTTTGTAAGCTTTGTGTGTGTGTGTGTTTTTTTGTGGCTGTACAATTTGGTTCTTTTTCACGTTGCCCCCGAAAAAACAAGTTTCCCTTTCGCCGGCGTTTGACAATTCGTCGTTAATTCCAGGTGTTTTGACCACTGAGCCTAATTAACTGCAAAGCTAATTTGTGAAAGAGTTGTCACACTGCGTTGAACGGCGGAGCGTTGATTTAATGTTAATGCTGCTTAGCAAACACACAAACTGCTTGCATATCGGTTTGAACGTTGATGTGAAAATGTTACCTGCAATGAATGCTACGTAATGTCAAATGAAAAGCTTTTGGTGGCAGTTTTCTCTACTCTGCCGTTAATTGCCTCTAGCGCTTTGGAATGATAGTACTTAGCGTTTGTAACTCATTTAACCGCAAAGATGGCGATAAAACAAAAGTAAAAGTTTAAGTTTAAGAAGGAAATTAAGTTTCCCTTCATTATTCAGCAAGGTATATAATTTTTTTAAAGTGATGTTTCCAAAAGAAAAGTATATTTTAATAAAGTCTTCAATTCAATTGGTTTGAGACAGGAACGATCGGCGATTTTCATTTTTAACTCATCTTTGGTCAGTCAAGTAAAAGTCTTCAATTCAATTGGTTTGAGGCAGAAACGACCGGCGATTTGCATTTTTAACTCATCTTTGATCAGTGAAATATTGAAGAATTTAATAAATCACCAAACTACATCAACCGATAACGATCGTTTCTACGGATCTCCTACGATAGATCAGATTGACCCACCCTTAGCTTCAGCATCGATACGTTAGTTTACCATTCCTAGTTTACCTGTTAGTTCTCTACCCAGTTCTAGCTCTTGCCATTGAGCAGACATTACACAATCATCCTTCGTTTCCCATCGCGCGAGTTCTCGCAATCTGGGTTGTAAGATTATTACAGTAGCAGTAAAACAAAACAGCTTCTTTCTTCACAATGAAGAGTCCTCTTTCTCCGATACCATTTAGACACACGTTTGCACGTTGACGTAGTCGTCCGTCCGGAAAAGTCCAACCAAAAGGAGGCATTGTACGAAAAGGGGGAGTGTATGGTTTCTGCTTCGGTTCACTGCCACCGATCTCCATGGTTTGGTCATTCCTCATGAAAAATGAAACGAACCGTTTGCTGGAACCTCATCCCCAGTGCCTTTCATTTCAACATTCGGCACCAAGCGTTAAGTCAATTCACTTTTAATTCCGTAAATCTCCATTTTCACCATCGAATGTGGGTTTTGGGTTTTGCGCAACCGGTGGTCGGTGATGTTGTGTATTTTTGCCGGTTTTAATTTTGCCACCCTCGCCCCTAATAGACCAAATGTCTTGTTTAACGTTCTGCTGACAGCATCTAGACGAATCTCATTTCCATTAATTTCTTCACTACTTCAACATTGCGACTAGCATATTCTGAACACCATTGTTAGAGCTTATTAACCACCGTTAGATTTTTATTTATGGGTTTTTTTGCTAAAATATTCTACTGCTCCTATTATCCATAACAAGACATGGGTGCAAAAATGTGTATCTATCGACAAGCCTTAACAAAGCGTAACAAGCGCAGGGTTTGATTTAAAAAATAAATAACCACAGTTCTGCTTTGCAATGGCTTTTCTGAAATGGAGTTTTGTTTGTTTGCACATTGTTTTCATCGTAGCTTGATAGCGGGTTAAAAAACAATCACAAAAGCGTGGGTTTGATTTACCTTTTTCAATGGTTTTGTTGCGATAAACGACTCGAATTAAATGTGACAAGATAATTCATTACCTAATCTCACAAGCGTTCTGTTTTTGTTTATTTTTAATTGACTCATTAGTCTCATTTAAAGACTTTAAACTTAATCGGAGCACCAAACCCGAATGTCAGGAATGAGCAAAAATATTTTTATCTTTTATCTCAAGTACTACTTCCTTACCAGAGTATGAATCCTTGTGGGAGTGAAAAAAAACACACCAAAACAAAAACAAAATACTGGCCGTCCTTCAAAACAGATGGTGTAGATAAAAAACTTCCACAAAATTGTTTCCCTTCTGTTCACTCTGCTTCACTCTGAACAGTTACAGCCACATCACACTGAAAAAAAACACACACAACTGACTGCTAACGACATACTTCAATTATCGATCACGACACATCTTTGCCACCATCATTGTGAACATGGACAGCACTGGTAATATCTTCTTCACCTGTCCAATGCAATCAGCCACAAAGTATGTATAAAACGTCAAACGGAACGATGCAACAATCGCAGGTCAGTGTAGAAAGAAAAAACCAATTCGAACGAACAATTTCAACCATGTCGTCGGCACTATTCAGCTCGAGTGCGCCCTCGAGGCATCCGCTCGTACGATTTCATTCATTCCGAGCATTCGTTTCTGCGCGCGCGACACTTTGTCATTTTCCGGGCGTAGTTTAGCTTGTTGCTTTTTTTGCACTTTCGTACACCCCAAAATGCATTCCAATGAATTGTTCCTAAAGGGTGATTCCTCTGCCTTATTTTTTTGTTTGTTTCGCAGTTGTGCTCCGGTTCGGGGTTTGAGAACGCACGATAACGATCACATCAGGATCAAAGGGGGGGGTGAGTTTGGGTTTAATTTTCAATTTCACGGATTTTACGCTTCTTTTCGCAGTGCACTGATTGGTTTTATTTTCAAGCCCAGCTGTGTTGGACGACTCTTGGCTTTCTATTGTTTTTTTTTGTTTTTGGTTCTTTCTGTTCTATTTTCTATATCCCACTTACTTCGGATGGGTTTGGGAGACGTTTAATTTTCACTACTCCATTATGCTCTCAATCAATCCGATTGATCCGATTGGATTTTTGAGTGTGCGCGCGCGCGCGCACACACCAGAGCTTGACCAATTCGACGAACGACTCGAACGGGCCCCGAGAACCGCTCGTTTAAAGATGAAGAATGTTCTTCCACACCCAGTGCCACCTTTCGGTTTCCATCGGCTGCACACCGGCGACTGGGTCCGGATGGCCGCCTATTCTATTCCTTCTAATGTGGTAGTGGTTTTTTTTCTGTTCACCGCTAACCGCAACCCGCTGAATGACGACGACGAATGGACGATGGGGACGGTGCTAGCACATCCCGCCGTCAAAAATCAGTGCCTTTCGGTAAGCGGGCGACGAACCAATTGGCGACGAGATATGGCCCGGCTGCGATCCTCGAACCGGGCAGAAATTCCTTTTCGGAGGCGACTTCGACGTAAGGCTTCCTAGCCTCGAGCCTTTCTGAGCGTCAAGGTCTTCTAAGAATGCTCGGTTGCCCGCGTATTTTTGTTTGGCACAAAAGAGCCACACTCGTGCCGAGGGGAAAGAATTTGTGGTATCCCTTTTTTTTACATTCGTGTACCAAAAAGATACGGACCCGGGGGGGGATGTATTTGAAAATTAATGTGTCTGTTTTGTTCCCTTGGTTCGGTTTATGGAAATTATTCAAACAATTTCTTAGCCATTTTTTTTCCTTGTACACACACACACACACACTTTCGATCTCATACAAACAGTCTCTGAATGTTCAATTTTCTTGTTAATCCATACAACGTTAAAACATTCTGTTTTTTTCCTAAAGACTTAAACGCTGGATAAGATACGAACTCGATAGCAAATAAACTGATCGCACGATCAAAACACAGCTAACAGTTAAAACACGGACACGATATGCACCAGCACTACCGGAACACGTTCGAAATGCAATGTGTGTGTGTATTGTTTTTTTTTGTTTTCGCGATGAGCGCTAAAAACACGCCAGCCGGATACCGATCCGTACAGCCAATCCACCCGCAACAGCGCTTTGCTACAAACTGACTTCGGGTTGGGCTTCTTTTCAACTGATCTGCCCGACGCACACCGGTCGCACCGATTGACGATGACGACGTCGCGGTACACGGGTCGCACGTTCCGGCCTGCCCGCCTATGGATGTATCCGATTACATGGAGTTTTTGTTTCGTTCCATTTTGATCTCTCCGTCATCTCGGCTGGCTCCGCGGAGTACGGCGAACAGCCGGCGCACGCTCTCATCGGGCTTGTAGACGAGCGGTTTATGCTTCGCCATTATCTCGCCAACCAACCGATGCTGCGATGCTGTTGCGCGACACGAGAGAAGAAAAAACAGATGCTTGCTCTCAATTCTCTTGCGGCCGATTGGTGATGCACGACCGACGTAACATACATCGTACCGACCGTAGTATTCGCAGGAGAAAACGGTTGATTAGTCGGTTGAGCAGACGAGCGTAAGAGAGATTTTCAAGAGCATCGCGTTATGCTGTCAACATAAGCACCAGCCAAGCGACAGGTACATGGACCACCGAAAACAAAAAAAGAGTGCTGATTCGCACTAGAACGCTCAAAAGTACCAGATAATGGGCTAGAATAAAATAGTTTAAAAGAAAAGCATTATATGGGCAAAATTATTACACGAACTCAGCGCTGCACAAAACGGAACAATTGTGTTCTTTAGCTCGCGTAAAAAAACAACAAACACACAATTCCCCGTTAGTACATTTAGTTCGTTAACAACCAGAATTCACCTGTTACCGAATTCAACAGACTCGAGGTCGAGCAGCAACAGCAACAAAAAAGAACAACAAATCCTAACCTAAGATAGAGGCACAGCATAACAAAAGCAATACGAGCTATATCTACGTCAGTCGATCTGTCGCATTTCATGTCAACACCGGTACAGCATAAAAGATTGAAAAGAAATCCCGGTAGGTAGAACGAACCTGCTAAGAAAGAAACCTGCAACATTAGGGAAAGAGAATGAGCGAGAGAGCAAAAGAGAGAGAGAGAGCCTCAATGGGTAAAACAAAAGATTAAATCCGATCCTTCCACACCTAGCCCTTGGTGTACCCTTCTTAATCCGTGGATCGTTCACCGATCGTCTGCAGGCGTTTATTCTGTAAGAAAGAAAGCGACCTGCTACGAAATCCAAACAAAAAAAAGAAACGAATTCTCTCCCTATCTTCGAATTCTGCCAGGGCTACTAGAAAATCGAAATGAACAACAAAAACCCGAAAACAATCTCAACACACAGCCTCCACAATTTCCACTCCCGTTTTTTTTTTTTTTGGTGAAGCTCTTTTACTTCGGTTCCACTGTCTGTTTTTTTTGTGCTTGCTCATCCAATTCTGATGAGATTAGATTTTGGTTCTTCACCGCTACTTCTTCCCTGCCGAGCGGACGCTTCATCGTTCGCGGGTTCGCGCTTCGCGTTCGAATATTTCTGCTGTGGCCTTCAGCTTTTGACCAGTTTGCTTGTTTTTTGGTGGAGATGTTTTCACCAGTTGCGCCAGGTGCGATCCAAAAGGCATACTGATAAATCTCGGGCTACAAGACAACAACAAAAAAACGGAGCATTCACGATCGATCGGATCGAGAACGATCCGCTGTTTGACAGTAACGCTCTAAAAGAGCGCTCTGCCTGGAGCAAAGAAATGCGCAGGTTGATATTCCAAACGGACCCAAACGCGCCAAATTACACACTAGTTATGGTGGTGAATTTATTTAGATTTGCTTCCATTTTCAGCTCTACGCGTACATACATATGGTATGCGTAACATAAACATACCTGGCGATAACACGTGCCCATTTGTTTTGTTTGCAGAGGATCTTAATTCCTGGATGATTAAGATAGAACCATCCAGCGGATGAGGCTCGAGAGGTTTTCAAGTGACGAATGTTGATTTGTTTTACACCCATCATCACCCCGATCATCACTGGGCGTCTTTCTGAGAAAACCCTCTCCTGCTTATTTCTCATTAGTGTTCTTCTATTTCTTCTTATGTTGAGAAAAAAAAATGAAAATGAGAAGCAATATCTCAGTACCATTTCCTAGCCCTTCATGACCCCCTTTCCCAACCCTCCTACATCCCTTCCCACCCCCTTCTTCCCATCCCAATGATCATTCGCAGCGACTAACGTGGTAATTTATCTGTACCGTTTACGCGATGTACGATCGGGGGGTTCGTCACTTGTTGGTCAAGTCTTTCGATTTTGCTGTATCCACATATCGAGCAACATCGTTATAATTTACGCGTCGCGCAAAGCGCTCGTTGTTTCTGCATTCATGTGCAACCGTTTGATCGATCGCTCCGCTGCCATGAATGGAGCAGATCAACAACATTTCTGACATTTTTCTGCCTTGTTCAAATAAACTCCATAAATTATATCAATCGCTAGCGTCTTGCAATGGAAACGGTCCCCTAAGTCCACGCACGCGGACGTACGTGAAATGATGTATCTGTTTAGAAGATGTTGTTGTTGTTTTTTTGTGTTCGCCCCCTCCACTGCTGAAAGGTGTTTTGTACAGGAACATACAGGAAACAAGGAAACAAATCTTAATCGAACGGTTGGTGAGCGAAAAAAAAAAAGAAGCAACATTCAAGTGGTTCCTCCTGAAGATGCAACGCCAGGGCATGGCTGCGCGATGGTTTTGCAGTCAAGTGTCGAGATTCCGGGCGAACGATAAACTAAATCATGTTGGACTGTTGGTTCACCCGTTCATAGTACGATCGCGCAAAAACCGCTACCATTGACCATTGTCGTTTGACACATGTTTTCCGCCTTTCAACGCTACCGCACCGAGACAGCAGCGGTAAAAGGAACGCAACGACAGAAACATGGCAAGCAACGAGATGCCAAGGGCGCGTTGCGTTGGCGAAGAAGGCTACATTTTCCCATTTGTGGCAGTAAGGGGTTTTTCTGACTTTTCCCGTATACCCGAGCCCGTTACCATCAGCTTGTTTGCAATCGCATCGTTGCGTGCTGTCGTTTGCCACGCGTCGTGTGTCTCCCATCACCAGTGTGAATCGGCCGTCAATTAATTTATTCGTTGCTTAATTTAAACGTAATTAATTGTAGCATAAGATCGCGCGACTACCGTTGCAGACAGTTGAGGCAAAGCGATGCAATAGCCGCGGCTTGCATGGAGCATTCGACTGATCGATCTCTACGGCAGTGTGTGACAGATGCACTAAGAGTGAACCACACACACACATAACGCACGCTCGCATTACATCATCCCGATGGACATTCCGATGCTGGCGCAACAAAACAAAAAAAAACCTGTGCAGCCAGTTCAGAGATCGATATCGGGTGTTGTTACTGATCGTATCTGATTTGCTTGTAATGATTTACACTTGGGAACTATTTTCTTATTTTACCCCAACAGCACAACCATTCCCACATACTTAAAACCGAGTGCGGGACAATGTCCGAAGCTGTGAAAATTAGAAAATATTTCTCAAATTAAATTTGATGTTTATCGTAGAATTTTTAAATTAAGTTTGCTGATTTGCTGTAAGAATTATTTACGTATGATTATAAATTTATATTTAACTGCTACCCCGAAAGGTTTCCCTCGCACTTTCGTGTGGGACTTCACGCATTCCAGACAGAGAAAAAAAACGCCCCCACCCATTACAAATGTTTCCACACTTCTTCCCCGCACAAAGCTCTATACCACTGTCACTTTCAGACGACTTTTCACAGCGAACGAAAATAAAACGTTTTTCGAGGCCTTTGACACTGACACTCCGGACCAGCATCCCAGACCGGGTTCTTCAAACCGTTGACTTTAATCCCCATGCGCAAGGTAATCCTTTTCCCACCTTCGTTCGCTGCTGCTTTTTTTTTCTCCGCCAGTTCTCCAGCCAGCCTCCCCAAATGCAAAGCGGTTCTCGCTTTTGGCTTTAAAAAACCGTGCGAGTTTCGATTGCGTCATAAACAAATCGTTTCGTTTCGCGCCATCATTTCACTGCGTTTTTGTATCGCGATCGGAACTTTGCGTCGCTTTGCTTTACTTTTTTATTTCGTCCACGCGTGCGCTCTTGTATGTGTGTGTGTGTGTGTCTGTGTGTCAAAAGAAGCAGAAGCTAATCTTGTGGCTTGTCGCCTTGGATCACCTAAAATTAACTTCCACCGTTTCGCTATCGCTATCGCATCCATTTGTTCTTAATTTTCTTATCCCTACCGACGACCACTAATGTTCGTTCGATCTGTTACAACCGATCCATCGTTTCGATCGATTGATGATCGTCCGTGACAGGGCAAATTCTTTTTTTTTCGGTTCTCCAATCTTCTCTGTTCACTCTTTGGGTGGAATGCCACTCACCCTCTTCGCCTGTAATCCAGCTAAAGTCAATGCGGTAATATCGCTCGAAAGTAAAAACCACCCGCTGCTCTAGGAATGTGACGAAAGAATCTTTGTTCTCAACTAAAAACTAAAAAAAACCGACAAGAAAACGATACGATGAAACACTACGGCGTGTACGGGATGATAGTTTCGACTAAACGCTTCCAGTATTAGTGCGGGAAACGGATTATCACAATAATCATAATAATTTAATCAACCATTAGGACCGTGCCATCGATACACCATTATCGTGTGGGCTATTCTGGGCATGGAAGTTGCCACATCCATCTACACGTCTCGTACGGTGGTTCATTTGCTTCCCCAAAAAAGAGTCCCTTGACTAGCAATCCAGCGATTATGATATCCGGTACGATGACTCGTTCGTTGCTGGAAACCCTTTTCCTTCTGCCTATTTGACTAATATTGTTTTCTCAACTTGTTGCTACCGTATGGTAGAAAAACCCCAAAGAAGGAAAGAAAAAACATATTTGTGTTTTTATTAGTTTACGATCCTTACAACTCAACGCACAATAAACTGCCTGCGAAAGTGTTGTTGAAGCACAAAAAAAAACAAGAGAAACAACACACAAATTAAACATTTTCGCATACATTGGTCCATTCCAGCCCATAGCACACAAGTTCTCGCTTGTCTAAGCTATAATTAAATCAATAAAATTAAATTCCTTTACCGGGCATTTACCGCACATGATTTGGTGGTTGCCGGTTTTATGATTATTTATCTACGGCCAAGATGAACCAGCACAGATTCTCAGATGGAATTATTATCGTGAGTCATACATTCGTGATACCCTTTTGAACTTTTTGTACCGATCGTCCGTGTGCAGCAAAAGTGGAAATTGAATTATTAAAAAATAACTTATCCATCTGTTTTCAAAACTCTCAATCTTTTCGTTCCCACGGCTCGTTCTAAACATTTCTCATTACACTAATGCAGTGTATTTTAACGCAAAAAACGATATATCTTGAAACGAGTTTTTCACATTCCAATTTTGTGCATTCCACACTGCGACCTACAGAATCACGTTTTTTTCGCATGAATTTTTCGCATGAAAGTCCCTGGAGGGCATTAGTGCTCGCAGCGCTTTTCTTTGCGATCGCTTTATTTCGCTTGTTTTAAAACGTGCGATAAGTATCATAAGTGATCTGTTAAAATATGTTTTTTTACGTTTGCATGAAGCATATAGTGGTATAATTATTAAAAAAAATTAAATAGTCATTAAATCTGTACTACGTTCAAGGATTTTTAGAATTTTTGGTTTATTGTATACCTTTAGCACAGAAATCTGCGTTTGGATCGTCCCATTTCGATGCAGTAAATGTTCTTTTCGGTACTTTTCTTTCCTCCAACTTTGCCAGTTCCGTGCATCATCCAACCCGAACGATCTTTATGAATTCGCTGCATGTTTGCCAACAGTGATCATCGCTCCCATCGATCGAACCTCGGGCCTCATGTGATGGTCAACGGTTTGTGGTCAAGCGATCGCACATCTCGTACGCCTCAAAACAAGGGGCTCCGAATATAACCACCCCCAGCCCCCCCATGTAAACGCGCACTACACGGAAATCTACCGACCCAGCTGACAGGCGGTGCTCTGCGTGCATGCTGAGTATGTCCACAACCAACGGCCAAGGCGATAGCGATAGCGAGATTACGAACGGGAACAGCAAACCATCTCGCAAACCGGGAAACCGGGGAAAATATTATACACTCTATCGAATTTAATAGCTCGATCGTGATATGCGTGACTTTGGCCGTGGCAGCCGGTCATCATCATCATCAGCAGCAGCAGCAGCAACATCAGTCCAGTAATCTGACTGGCAAGCAAACGCAAGGCAGTGCATCCTTTTCGTCCAGTGATGCCGTCAGGTTCTCCCTACGGTGTACGCCCGCTTCAGGCCAGGACACTCCACCACCATCAAACCATACCAGAACCCGTACCCGTAAAGCTCAAAACGTCAACGATCTGCCACAATCGTGTATACAGGATGGCGCAAATGCACAACCACACAACATGCAGCTTTAGAAGGGAAGCCGCTGCTACAACAAATCTGGAACTGCAACAACCGGCCACTTCCCACAGCCGAACCGACTGGCTGAAGGACTGGCAGAATTCTCAACGTTTGCAGTAAACAAAAAATTAGGGCCCACTCCAGGGACAAGCAATTCCCGCCGCCCGGAAGATAACACGAATTGACCGCACGACCTTCTGGGGAGTTTTGCTTCTTTTTTTGTTTTTTTGTTTTGCTGTATGGTACTCCCATCTTTCCTTCTCCTATTTGACGGTCTCCATCCGACGGTAATGATGATCTGAATCCGCATCACATATCTGCAAATGGCACTTACGAACGAGCCCCCGCAAATGATACCGGAAAACCTGAAGCGAAGGGCAATCGGAGGGTGCCATGTCCCGTGCCCATTCTAGCCGGCGACGCGCAACCCTTCCAACCACTGCAATCACCCGCATAACATCGTGCAGAGTTGTGGTTCTTCTTCCACCAACCGAAACCCTCAATCCTTTCCCCTTGTTCGCCAATACTCACCCCAAAACGGGGAAGATTCCCTTTTTGTAGACATTGTAAGCAACGCACCAGCCAAAGCAAGACGGCAAAAGGTCGTGGTCCATCCGGGAGACATGGTTGCGAGGCGTCGTCTTCGTCGTACCGACACGTCAGTCTATCCATGTTTTTTTTTCTTTCTTCTGTTGTTGGTGTTCCCTCCTCGGCGACGGGTTCGTTTCGTGACAGTTTCAGCAAAACCATCCCGTGCAGCATCCAGCGAGAAAAAACAACGGTACGCTCGTTTTGCAACCGTTTTGCATAATTTCCGAACCGTCCAAAAAAGGGGCAAAACCTTCGTTTGAACTCGGTACAGGGAAAAAGGGGAGAGCTTTTGGTGCTGTGAAACGGCAAGGTGAAGGAATAAACGGGTGGCACACGGGAAGACGTGTCGTGGATGATAATGATGCTGCGGGACTGATCCGTCGCCAGGCACGGTGGCAATGGATTTCAACGCCCAACCAAGCGGCTAACCTGCCGGTAGAAGAACGTAGGAAGGGAAAGGAAGAAAAACCGCACACACAACCGGTAAGCCGAAAAACTTCGATTCCGACACACATATAATCAACTCTTTTACGTCGGATCTTAAAGATTTTGGAATAGTAATACTGGTAGCCACAGTAACGGGTTGGCGCGCAACGTATTATCATTTGCCCTTCTTATTAATGCAGCCGTCCCAAAAAGATTGATCGCACAAAACACGTCACCATATCACAGCAGCTTAAACTGTTCGAGATAAAAAAAATAACAAGAGAGCCTTTTGTTGAGCATGTATGCAGTTTCAGTACGGTTTAGCGGCAGCGGCCTTTTCTATCTATTACCTTGTCGAGCGCAATGGAATGTGCATTTTTCTTCCAATTTTCCGTTCCGTTTTCCTAGCTGCACACATCGATCGCGTGCAACCTCTAAATGTAACCACGATCGAAGTTAAAACGTTAATGCGATGCAATCCGTTAAGCAATACGGTGCCGGATAAACGATGTTGGCAGGCAAATTACACCGCGATGATCTTGCCAAACTAAAGTTCGCCATGATTGTAACATTGTAGCAGATGTGTGTGTGTAAATTGTTGCACAACTCTGATGTAAATAGAACGAAGTGAAACTATCTGTTTTTTAACGCTTTAATTCATGATTTAGTGAGTGAAATCAAAACAAAACAACAATCCCAAAATGTAAATTACTTACTTAAGAAAACAAACTTGCACAAAGCAGATGAATAAATAATCGCAAACAGTTGAAGAAATATTATCTATAAATTATTCGGATACCGCTACCTTGCCGACATTGGTTTCCGAACATCTCAGTTTTAATGTCACATTGAAAAAGCCCCAAAAATCGAAATGTGTTTTAACTTCACTTTTATCTGTTTCCTTAAGCTAAAAGCTTAAACTTTTCTTGCCACATCGGAAGAATCGATCCGTATTTGTTTTTTTATGAATGGTAATAAAAAAATCACCAATAAATTGATATCGTCCCCTGGCTGTCACGGGAGATGCGCCATTCGGCAAAGCAAAAAAAAAGAACTCCACACCCTCGCACGGTGTTAAACAAAGCAACAAACAACGGGGGAGGGACAGCAACGGAGCATCAAAACATCGCACCAACAGTAAGCACCGATCCCCAAAAACTGACCCCAGCAATGTGGCGCGTTGTGCCATGTTTTTCGCTCATTTTTTTGTGTTTTGTTTTCTTTGCTTTCAACCGTTTTTGATCACTTTTTATTTGCCACATAAAAGCACAATCGAATGCACGGATTCGTCGTTGCACGGGAGAAATCTTCTCCGATATCGGTTGATAATCGGTCTACCCAGGTCTACGCTGGATCGAAGAAAAAAAACCGGACACAACACCGGCAAGGCTTCAAGTTTTATGCTCGCATCAGAACAAGAAAGATAAACTTTTGAACACATCCTCGACAAAATGTTGCTTAAACGATAGTTTTTTTTTCTTCTCTTGTCTTGTCTTGTCTCTTTCTCTTGTCTTGACGAATGCCGCATCCCGAAAAACACATTCCCTTCCGTGACGGAAGCAGAAAGCGATAAATGTGGTAAATGAATAATAAAAATAAATTTAAATTAAATTCAGAAGTGCCGGGTTGCAACTAGGCCCTGGCATGCCCTTAGCCGTTAGCCGTTACGATGTGGTACGCAGGCGTGCATTGTTTTCCTACCGCGCGTCGTAACGTTCAACGGTACGAAAGGAGGTCCCGGATCGGATTATGGTTTTATTTTAATCTCATTACTTGCAGCAACAAAGCAAAAGGAGGCAAAGAAAAAATCAACATGAAGCAATGGGATGCATATTTGCCACCCCCGAACTGTTCGGAGGTGTCCGGAAAGCAAGAAATCCCTACTCGCACACGATCAATCTGCCATCTGGTGGCCAAACGGACAACGGATGATGCATTTTATGGTTCCTTTCTCTGTAACGATGTGATTTTTGGGGAGTTTTTTTTCGCTGCTATCACTTCGAAAGTGCAATAAAATTCGGTACGCGTTCCATCACGGCCGAAACCCGAAAGTTTTTCTTTTTTCTTTTTTTCGTTGGTAACGCTTTTCGTCGACCTGGATGTATCACATCACGTCACGGAAATGCACCCGTCAACCGTGATAAAGGGTGCTGCGGGACAGGAAACAGCAAACAGCAATTCTTCGTATTTTTTTTTGCGACGTAAATTACCGGATCATTACGATCTTCGTGGCATGGGTTCGTCCGTTGTCTGGTTTGGTTCGATCCTTTCCAGTCTGCTCCACGTCCAATCGATCTTGGAACTTGTGATCTCGCATATCGAAGATGGTGATTTGCGATCACCTACGCATTAAGGAGGTTGGAATTTAAAACGGGTCTGACCTTCGAACTGGCTAGTAAACTCGCAATCCGGCGTGTGTGCGCTTGATCGATGCATTTCGGACGATACCTTTCCAATATTTCTGAGGTCGTTTGCCAAAACTTCGAGAACGCTTGCCAGTCACCGCTCGATCATCTACACTCTTCTGCTGATTCTACTCTTGGCCAACACCTTTCGTCACCGTTGACGTATACCTTTTTTCCCCCTGTTGCCATTGAAAAAAAAAACAAGATGTTCCACAACAAAAAACCCAAACTGCACAAATTGACCCATCGAAATCGGATCGATCGTGAACAGCTTTTATGCCTTTGATCCCGCTATGATGCATTACACTGTGGCGGTGGTGCTTCTTTTTATCCTTATCCGTACGATGCTCTATCAACCGAAACCGTTGATGGGGTAAAGGTGAAAATTAAAATGAAACGAAATAAAATTAAACGGCCATACTTGCAATTACCTCCCCCCCCCCCATCCCCCCCCGGTGCCTGCACAATTTCCACACTGCCACAGCAAAACTGCAATTCCGTTCTCCTCATTTACTTCCCCAAATTCTTTTCCTGTTAAGCGTCCGGTTAATCGCATCGAGTAAAACAAAGCAAAACAACCACCGAAAAAAGATTATTTATGGCTTTCGACCAACACACGGAATCGCGAGATGAAAAATCCGCGCCTTTCGGGTAGTAGTACACCCGGGTGTCTGGAGAATGTTTCAAAAAACCAAAAAAAAATAAAACACCCAGTCGGTTCATCTTTTGGCGGTTCTTGCTTCGAAACGATAATGCGCTTCGATCAAATCTTTACCTTTACGCCTTTAGAAATTTGTGCAAAAACTTTGAAAAATTTCACTACAAAAAACAACGTAAACCCCAAGCAGAACGAAGCGAAATACGGTCGCCGAGCTGCAAATTTGCCGGTGATCAGCAGGACCCAAAAGGATGGGGAAAAAACGGGACCGTATGAGGTCCTAAATGTCTTAAACACCCAGCAGCATTGCCATAAAATCGGTTCACTTTTTCCTTTGGTAACTTTATGCTAGCCAGAACTTTACTGTTCTTGCTCCGCTTTGTTGAACGATTGGGGTGAACCGAACCGAAAGCTTTTTTTTTATTCTGCACCTATGCAACCCCAAAAACGTCATGGACGCGATGGTACAGTATGACACGATGGATCCACATGCACACAATCCGTTTCCCGCCACAGTCTGTTCTGACCTCGTTGTTTTTTTTTTGCCATTCCACATTCTTTCCTTGCCAATTTTCTGCATCATGTAATTATTATTACCCTCCCGTATATGTTGAACGGTTTTTTTTTGGAGGAGCTAAACGTATCGTTATGTTTCCTGCTCTTGATTCGCGTTACTTCTCGGTAGGGGCTCCCCACCCCCACGCATTTCGCATTAATAACAGCAACAGTAACAACAAAAAACGCACTCTCCTCCCAAATCGTGTCCATTTGCCGACATTGCACATTCTAGCCACCAGGCTGTCCGGTTGCGATGATGCATTGCAAAAATTAAATGGTACCATGGTAAGGGTATGAGAGTGCGTTGGGCGGCGAAATTCCCTTCTTAATCCACCGCCAAAAAGTTATTTTTTTAAACTTTCCCCCATTTTCACGTACATTGCCACATGTTCCGTAATGTTGGCCAAAAGGGCGGCCCACAACGACGATGATGACGAAGATGATGATGGGCGCAATGGTGAATTATGATTATATGTTATTTCATGTTCAGCACGCATATACTACACACATGTGCTGGGTAAAGAAAACGCAACGCACCATAATGCACCAGCGCTGCATCGAAGTTCATTATTTTACGTTCTGTACGATCGCTTCCAGCATACGGCACTGATCCCATGTGAGATCCCGTGTGATCCATTCATTGCTAACAAAATGAAGAAAAAGTTTAAGCCTTTAAATGCATTCGAATTAATTAGAATTATCAGATATAACCTTGCATTTAAAACGATACAAAACAAAGTCTTCGGAACAGCTATTAACACTAGCACTACTAAGCGTTTTAAGCGTTTTTCGATCGTGGTTAATTTCTAAACAATTTCGAAGAGTTGAGTTATGTTTTATTATTTATTGAAGATTTTACTATAGAATGTATATGTAAAATTCATGTCTCAACTACCATAGGATTATTTAACCACAAAAAATAATGTGACAAAAATGAAGCGTTCCAGTCAAAATGACTATTCTGGTAGTTCTAGTGTTAAGTACGTTATAAATATTTTCTTAACACTAGAACTACCGGACCAATCATTTTGACTGGAACGCTTCATTTTCATCACATAATTTTTTAGGGTTAAACAATTCTTAGGTAGTTCAAACATGAGTTTCACATATATATTCTATAGTACGATCTGCAATAAACAATAAAATATACTCTAACTCTTCGAAATTGTTTAAAAATTAACCACAAACAAAAAACGCTTAAAACGCTTGGTAGTTCTAGTGTTAATAAATAAGTCTTAAATTGCATTATAAGATAAGTAATGCTGTCTGAATAAAGCAAAAACACTTGTCTTTATCATTTTACCCCTCCAAGCATTTGCTAACTTCAACCGGATTGAATCACCAGCATTGAAATCTCTCCTTTCTCATAACGAGCAGCAAAGCCCCGGCTCGTTGTTGTACAGATGCAGTATGGTTTAATTTAAACTCTCTATAATCTTCAATTTACTCAACCACCCGTAGCAAAACATAATTCTAGCCGTTGGAAATGGCTGCGCATGCCGAGGGTGAGTTAAGCTTCTGGCACGACAACAAGTAACTGCCCGTGAGACAGGGACCGTTCCTTGGTACATGCTGAGATCTTCATCCAATCCGTAACCTCCTACAAAACCTCGATATCAGTAAATGAAGAAGAAAATAGAAGTAAACCATGAACACCCTGCACAGGAAGGCACGCGAGAACAAACAAATGCACCAACGGCCGTGTATCTCAACCACAAAACGTTCCCAGTATGCACCTGTGTATCTCTCTGTTCACCACTGGCCGTACACAGCACGCACGCAATAGATCGATCTGTTGGTTGGGTGGTTTAATTTCTATTCGCTTTTCTTTCGTGGTTTGTTTGCTACCAACCATAATTTCGCTCGCCAAAACCATGAACGCAATTATCCGTGCGGTTCGTTATGGATCGGTCCGGTCCGTCCGGACTGTGGTCGATCGGGCAAGGTTTTGCTCGCACCTCTCGAACGGTGGAAATACGAAAAACACTGTTAACGAATAATTGCGGTAGCAATTACGAGATTATGATGATGTTGTTAGTTAAATGTCAAATTTTTAACCCCCGCGCACCAAGTGCACGAGCGCGGGCTCGCTAATGAAAATATTTCACTCAACGTTTAAGATAGTACACGGCTTCGCATTGATTGAGGTCAACAATCTTCTGAAGGGTAATGGTAAATATTTACCGGTCTTGTGATGTTTACAGTAGTTAAGAAGCGTTTCAATAGTTTTTAATGAAATTCTTGTTGCTTTCAGTGGAGATATACGAACAGCTCTCAGATATATCTGGAATAGACAACTTTCTTGAAACTTCAAAGAAAATTTGATTAAAAGATCTTCAAGCTTTGGAAAACCGGATCCAGAATTATTTACCGGTCTGTGATGTTTATAATAGTTAAGAAGCGTTTCAATAGTTTTTAATGAAATTCTTGTTGCTTTCAATGGAGATATACATACAATCAGCTCTCAGAAATATCAGGAATAGACAACTTTCTTGAAACTTCAAAGAAAATCTGATTAAAAGATCTTCAATGTGTAGGCAATTCCTTGAAGTCCTGAAAGTTAGCTCATGTCCATGTAAAAGCGCAAATTCTCGATATTCAAATACATTTTCTCAAAAAGCTTTGTAAATCCATATCCAAAATTTCTCGAACTTCTTTCAATTGATAGACTTAAATTTTTCCAAATCTACTTTCCTTCATTTATTAGTACTAAACCAAAAAGTGTTTCTTTTCCAAAAGAAACATTTTAAGTCAAATAAAGTTAAAAGCCCAATATTTGAAGAAAGTTTGGTATAAATCTGATGTAGCTTAATTTTACAGAGAAAGAAGATCCAATTCCCAAGATCCTTATCCATGTCCATATTTTCTGTAACGGTGTCGAAGCGTTAAAAAATAGGCTTCCATACTTTGTAAAATTTATTTCAAATCTAGGTTAACTAGCCGCACGATAAACGCATTCCAAATGACCCCGAACGATTTGTCCTCCAGAGACCTCAATTTAACAAAGGTTGCCCACTAACCGCACTGCAGTATGCGGTGTGACGACGAGTAGGAAACAATTAATCTTGTTCTAGTTGCACTCGGAAGCATCCCGTACCGGTGAAGCTGCACCAGAAGTTGCCCCTGCCAGGATGCATTTCAACCACCAAAAGGGAGAACGCTTATTAGCGCGAACTAGCCAAGAACGATGATCGACAACCCTGCCGCTAGCTATTTCTTGTGGAAAACTGTGGAACAGCAAGCGGCAAATAATGTAATGAAACTAGAAGCCTGCCCGTTTGCCATCAACACACATGGCCACAAGTGTGTTGGTGGAACGGGCTTGCTCCATGACCATCACCAGTGCTGGCAGCACCTTGTAGCACTCCCACGATTTATGCCATCCTTTCCAGAGCCTTCAACTAGCCCGGTCTGGTCCGTACAGTTGAACCTCGTGGGCTCGTAAATCCAGTCGCATCCATGCGTTCGGTTCAGTCTAATGCCGCACCAAATGGGAATGTGCTCCGGGAGAGGAATGTTTGCCCGTGTGTGTGTGTGTGTGTGTGTATGTGCAATTCGCATAAAAATTTATGCTCCCTCCGGTGATCGCCGGGTAAAATTCCTAGTCGAAGATCGCGTTGGTTTTTTTTTTTTTTTGAAATTCTTCACCACAGTTCGCGTTATGATCGCGAGTGTACGATTATGTTATAATTTCACCACAAACCGTGCCCCATTTCATGGCCCATTCCGATTACGTTCTGTTCTGGTGCCTTTCGTTTCCTCGTTTAGGAAGTGTTGTTTTTTTTTCGTTGCTGTGGAGAACGGAACGATGAAGGTAATATGAGAGTACCTCAAGTGAGGATATTTGCCTGAAACCGTATTTTGCCGCGTGGAATCCACACGAGCTCACGACTGCCATCATTGTTAGCATCATCATCACCGTCTGCGAGAGAAACTGGATATGGTGAGAAGACAAACCGTCGTCATCATCATCATCATTGCCATGATTGTTAATGTTCTCTCCTTCAGCAACGCCAAGGCAAGAGATTTATGCCCGAAATAGTAGTCCATCTCCACTGGGACTGATCACGTTACGTTCTAAGGCTAGTGTTCTGTTCCCAACGCACAGCCACAGAAATCCTTAACCATAGGCCTTTTGATCCTGCTTCATACCCTACCAGCTGCTCAACCAGTTTGGGTAGAAGATGGGTACGGGTAGCCGCTTTTACTTCGTTCCGACAAAAATCAATCACGATTTCATCGTTAAGAGGGTGCCGCCCGCTTCATTCCATTGCTCATCGTCCGCCCGATCGGTTCTTCTGGTTAACTGCTCTTAGTGGGATCGAGAATTGAACGGTGAAGCTCACGGGAGAAGCAAAGGAAAAATGCAAAGGCTAAACTGAAGGCGCTGATGTACGACTGCACCAAAGGCACGGACACCAGATGACTGATGTTATGATAGGTCTCTCTCGAAAACTTTGACGCACGGCGAAAACTGCAATACCGTCTGGAGTGAATCTAGCCGTTCTACTGCAAGGTAATAGCTTAGAATGTTTCCACCGGTCCAACCAAACCAGACGGATCGTTCTGAACCAAAACGGGATGATACGATCATCTACAAAATCACTGATAAATGGATGTAGTTGTTCGAAAATGGGCGGCGAGATAATAGGCATCCATCACAAAATAGCATCAAAATTACGTCAATGCACTTCAAACCGGTATTATAAACGAGAATGAAAAACGGGGAAACAACAAAATACTTAATAACAATAGTAAAACTGCTTTCCGGTTATGCTTTTGTCTTCGCCTGTAAGTTCGACGCAGTTAAAGAGTTTTCAAGTTCACGGGATTTGTCCCGTCAGGCGCATTTCTGGATACTGTTCGTGTTGAACTAGAATGCATCGAGGAAGGTTTGGAATTCTTCTTAATTTGAAGAGATTTGAAGAAAGCAAAAATCGGTTTTATTCCAAGCTTTCTCATCTGACACACTGCAGGCGCTATAAAATTGTGAATCGAGAGCGCTTTAATCAGGAATGGATAGAATTCCTATTTCGAAACATTCCAATTTATTTTTAAAATATATATTTCCTCAAAACATGAACTTGAAAACCCTGTAAAAAATACAAAACATCCCCATAATTCCCGTAAATCTTTCTCATCACAACTTACCCGATCTTTCTGTATTGTTGTTAGTAGTTGAAGCCGGTCCTGTTGATGTTTGAGCTAGTCCCGTTGGGAAGATTGTGTTTTTGCACAACCTTGAAAACATTTCGCCCACCACTGTCACACTACTTCCGAGCACTTTATGAAATATTCTTCCGTAATAAAAACAAACTTTCTTTTACCTTCACTCTATCCAGCACTTAACAAGCGATCATTCTATTGCATTGCACACCGTACAACGTTCCTCCGTTTATCCTAGGGTCGATTGAAACGGGGATGGAATTTTTGTTTTGTATACCGTACTTCATTTCTCATCAGCCATGCCGACTAGCCGTACATGCACCACCAACACAAACCGGTCACGCACTCATTTTCACGACGTCGAAGCAATGGGGAGGAAATTAATGAAAGCAAGACCGTAAAGTACTACAAAGCAGGAGAGAGAAAAAAAAGCAACACCCGGGGTACGTGAGCAAAAACTTTCACGCTGCCTGTACCGCGGACGGATACTTGTCAAGCACGCGCTCTAACCGACCGGCGCTTACTGAAGCCGACACTAATTAATCTAATTTCATAAATCGTACCCACGAGCAGTTACTTTCCATGCCGGGTTTGCAATGCCCTGGAGCTTGCCACTGCCGGTATGGGAAGGAAGCAAACAAAATTAGATAGTTAATCGTAACAAAAGATAGTCGATATATTTTAAAACGCTAAATGTTGAAAGTTTTTATCACGGAATAACATCTGATTGATTCACAAAGGTTTTTGTAACAAATCACTGATCGTTCCGTGCACGCTATTAATGTAGACGTATTTTATTTATTTATTTTAAAGAAAAATCACATTTTTGTTTTTATTCTCTATTCACTAACTACCCAGCACGTACTAACATTATCACCACAAATCACTAGCAAAATGAACCGAAATCTTCCCCGTGCTCGAAGTCCTGCATGATGATGTCAGCCCCGGTGGTATTAAATTAACAAATGGCTATCAACCCACTCGACAACCGACGACCATCTTCACGCAACTCAGCCGGTCAACACTGCTGCTACACTAGCCTCAAGGGCCTACTGCTACTCCCGTACCGCACCATGGCGCACTGATTTCCTCCCTCCCTCCCTCCACCCCATCCCTCCCTTCTCATCCCTTTTCCATCCGTCGTTCCCTTTGCATCACTATCCATCACACTCGCACGGCAGCCGATTGTACTGCAAAAAGCGCAAACTTTCCTGCGCCGCTCAAACGATGTTTGTTTTTCTCCTTCTCCTAGATGGACACATAATAAAAAGGCTCTCGCTCCTACACACATACCCATCTAGTCTAGCAGGCGGCCAGGTACGCACCAATGCGTTTTGCTAGTTCCGATGCACGATCGTATGTATGTAATTAAAAACAATAACAAGCACCGTAGCATAGCAGCATCGCTCACACAAAAAATGCTGGCAAACTCCTCTATCCTAACGAGAAGAGTGCAGCGTGTGTTTCAAGCGAGCGTAAAGAGGGTAGCAATATAGAAGGCAACAAATGGAAAACGCAAAACGACCCTCTAATGGGGACAGTTTGGGGAGGGAATCAACGAAACATTAAAACAAAAACCTAACACACGCAAAAATACATACAACACACTGATATTCTCATACCGAGCGAGACGAACTATGCGTCGTGTGATCTTTTCTATGCTCTCTTCCATCCCCCACCCCCACAAAAAAGGGGGCACACCACTGTGTTACATCCCGGTGATGTATGGAATATTAATCAAACCCGGAGCTACTACCCTCCCCATTACCAGCACCAGAACACCGTGATGATGTCTTTGTCGTGGCGATTATATCGTGACCCACCAAACATACTGAAGATCGCCAGGTTTGAGGGTGGATACAGTTCGGTGAATCGCTAGAAGTGTTTCTTCCGCTTGCATGAATTTGCCAACGGAAGAAGCCATCAAGAGAGATCCATCCAGGGAAAGAAAGAACCCGCAAGATGTGGTGTGTGGGGTGGGAGGCATCAAAACCCCGGTGGAGCAACAATTAATGACTCGTGCGCTCGAACTTTACGTGATTTTTGGAAGACGACCAGCGCATAAGGTGATCATTTTACGCTACGACACAGGATGTCCCGCACCGTAGCACACCGGAAACTTGGACAGAATGGGGAGAGAGAAGTTTGAGACAACGAGGACACACGAGGGCTACGGTGATCTTCTTCTACATTCTTCCCCGAGCGGGCTGTCTCGCTGGTGCCCGCATAAGGGAAAAACCAATTACAAAACCATACGGCCAACGAACCCCAACACACTGACCAGTGGCGTGGAAAGTGCACCTTCATGCGGACAAAATGTATGCGCCCTACTCTTTTCGTTTCGTCTACTTACGAACGACTGTAAGCGACGAACCCGGGAGCACCTGCAGGTGCGTTATGCCTTTGTGGGCACGGTACTCGCATACGACCGTCAACCCTACCATGGTTTAAAGTTTGGGGTTGGGATTTTAAGATCTTCCTTAGCTGAAGTCATCTAAGACGGGGAATAGGGACTCTCTCTGTAGCGATCACTCTTACAGGTGTATTGAACATTGACATTGTTTTAAGTCCCCACTGTTTTGTTTGTTTAACTCTCTCTCCTTCTCTCTGGGGAGCACACATCAGAGATACTCTTTTTTTCTGCAACATAACTGCAACCACATCGTACTGCTTCGCTTGGCAAACTCATAAAGTAAAGAGAAATTATTGAAGATTTGCGCGCTGGGTCAGAACACGAACGGACGTGGAAGGCTTGATGGTGCGGGTTAGAAAAGGGGGAACTCTATTGTGTCTGCTGTGGTAAACCCGTTTGCACTTGGTGTCGGGGTGGTGTGTTTTATGTTTAATTCATAAACAGCCAGGGTAGTATGGTTGGACGAACTTTTGCTTAATTTCCTAGTACGTTTTATTCTCACCGTCCAATACATTCTTCCACCACGTACCGAGCTTATGCCGCATGGTTGCTTTCGCGCCTAGTGCACGAGCGGATGTTTGTGAAGATACGTAATTCTTATTGCAGCAATAACAGTTGTGAAGGCTAAAGATCCGGACGGTACAACAGTGGATGTACCATTGTTTGTAGTTGTAATTTTTTTTTTAATTCTTCTTGTACGAAATGTGGATTAAACGCGGCAATTCCAGCCAACACCAGTGTGTACTGTATTTAATATTAGATCCGCCACATTGCTATTCTTAACATTTTCTTTTTTTTTAAGTTTTTTTTGGTTCCATTTTTGTTCATGCATTCCAAAAACAGTTTAGTGCGTAGAGTTGAAAATTTGCCATGAAAAATATGCGCGAGTCAATCAATAATTAAACGATCGTCAAAGGGACCGATCGCAAAACCTTCATCACGAAAGCAGCGGTAATCGTCGGTATCAAAATTTTCACCCAACACGTTTTCTCATCTTTCACCCAATCGCCCGATAAACATTGCATCGCGGCTAACGTACATCGTTGGCTGGTCACCGAGCGATCCGGGTGATCGATAAAAAATCGATAAACTTATTAATTTTAGCCCCCCTATCCCGCGCGGTGGGCGAACAACACCAAGAGTGGGCCATCGGAATGCGGCATCCATCACACACACCCCCCGAACCGTTGGGAGGGTGTACGCCCGACCCTACGCTGGGCAGGTGGTCCCGCGAGCGGTATTGGACTATTAGCTAATAGAATATCCAAACGATCAACCCAAATCGATCCTTCAGCGTGAGTGAGTTCTGGCGATTGATTTCATCAAACCCATTCGTAGTACATAAAAAACCCGAATCTTAACCGATAGTAAGCCCATACCTCCCCCCAAAAAGGGGTTGAGCCGATCGGTCGGAATTCGGGGAATTTTCTTCGTGCGCACGTGCGCACTTTCGATCGTGTTGCGACATGGCGGTGGAAAAGAACATTCTTCCTGCTGGTAAGGCAAGCAGGCAGGCAATTTCTATTTAAATCGAAACGGGTAATAAAATCGGCCCAGCACAATGCCGGTGGCACGCATCGAAAGTTTCGGCTAGGCAAAGGCACACATGCAGGGCTTCTGACGATCGACGGAATAAAAACTGTTGTTTTCTGTAATAAAATCCATGATTTTACTGCGTTCCGTGCGGTGGCCGAAGAAAGAGGAAACCCATTTCAACTATGAAGTTCGTAAGAACTACCGATCTCTTCTATACGATGACCGGCTGTCAACCTGTCGTGCCGTGATGGTTCTTCAAAGCTGTCATCTAGATGTGTTCGGGGTTTTCCCTCCTCTAGCATCTCCAATGGAGACATAGAGAAAGGTTTTTTTTTTTTGTAAAATAGATTTTATGTTTCTAAATATGTTGTAGAATTTTTTCTTCTTCACTGCTGAGGTTTGAATTCACAGCAATGTTAATCACCATCACCTACAGTACTGTACCAGCAATGCACGCATTCTTATCGCAGAATTTCACGCTTGGCCACTGAACCCAAACAAAACCGAGCAATGGGAAGAGTTATCTCCCATCACCATGAACAGTACTCAACTCACCAGGGTGGAACGTGATCTAAAGAGGGTTGAAATCTAATTCCATTCAAACATCCACTGATTTGCGATTTTTTTTAAATAAAGCTTGGCACATCATACAACCAACAAATCAACCCGCACCCGCAAGGCAAGCAGAATTTTGTGCCAAATCTTCTTTTAATTACATTTTGAAAGGGGAGCGCACATTTAAGCACATTAAAAGAAGAGAAACACTTATTATAAAACAATCACTAGGTTACGATCGTTATGGAATATGATTTTTCTTTCTTTCCCTCGAGCGAAAATCATGCGACCAGAACGGAGAAGAAACTGGACCATCAAGATTGTGATGATTGACTCATGGTGCAGCCCGGTACCATACCGGTACTGTGTCATTTTCAACATATTTCATGTTTGAGGGGGTTTGAACATTATTACCCCCTACCTTTTTTAATGTTGACGACGACAATCGACGGAAAGGTACCGTTGCGTAGGGGGGGAAACGATCCGCTGGATCCGAACGCTAACACTGATTAATTTTAATGCACCGGCATGTATGCATTTGCTTCCTTTTGTTGCACATACATGCACTTTACAGGGCAAACAAAGAAAGAATGAAATGTACTGAAGAACATAACCATTCCATCGGTCTGAACATTCGTATGCTTTAAAGCAGAATCCTAAGGTATGGTGCAGCATAAGGAACAAGCTTTGTTAACTTTTTTTTGTTTGCAAAAAAAACTCTTTTCAATTAAACGAATCGATGTTCGACAAAACATTATCAAAATATTCAATTTTATATTTGCAAATCCATTGTTAGGATTTAATTTTAGTGATAAATATTTTTTTTGTATATTTCTTATTGAAACTTAAGAAATTAAAATAAATCTACAAATGCTTTTAAGTGTTACACTTTGCAAGAAACCTATACTGGTTTCATTTTTTTTTTTGCTGTTGTTTTGTTCCATTTTTACTACCAACCACAAGGCTCAGCTGCCAAATGATCAATGAAATGAAAATGAATTCCTTTCCTTTACATTTTGCTTCCAAAGTAAACCACAAACACACCTGCATGGTGAAACATAGCCAATAAACCGGGAATAAAATACCACCAACAGCGGCAGTTAGCAAAACTACAAACGAAACCAAAAAAAAAAATAAACGACAGCATACAAACACAAGTTCTTATCCCGTGGCGAACGATCAAGCGCACCACAGCGAACGGTAGCACATGCGAGTTGTGATTTTTGGGGGTAGAATTTCACGCACCGGACGCAAGCTAATTCTATCCCCCCCCCCCCCCCACCCTTTCTCTCTCTCTCTCTCCCTCCACCGGTGGGGTACCCTTTTGTGCACCTGCCACAGGAAAGGCAAAGTGTCCCGCAATCAGTGCAAAATTGGTCAACGGGTTAGCAGCCTGTTCGGGTGTCAAATTTCATGGCACCGGTACAACTGGCCAAATCCAACACCAAAACGATGCAGCTGTTCGCTTTCGTCGTTTGAACCGTTTGAATTTATCAAATTCCAAAATAATGATTCCCTCTCTTTTACACCACTGTTGCATTGCACTGTTTCGATCTCGCTCACACACAACGATAATTCGGAAGACTTGTGCAGAGTGAAAACGAAGGTTCGTCGCTTTATTTTGCTCGTTGAAGTCTTTTGTTTTGTTTTGGGGGTTTTTTTAACGCTCAAAACGCAACGGTTAACGATACGATTCGTATCACATTGTCGTGGCCATTTTCACCCCGTAACGGGAGAATAATTAACTGAGTAATAATAGCAACCAAAAAAAAAATCATACCGCGCCTTTGTGGTACTAACCCCAAGCCCTTGTCCAAACAAATGTCTAGCCAATTCGGTGTTGTTTTCCTCTTCGGTATATTTTTCTCTTAGTTTTAGCTTTTTGGTTTTGGTGCAATCACGCACCGTGTACACCCACAAAAGCTGCTGTAGCAGGTTAAATTTAAAAAAAAAACCAACACTGTGGAACACTCTTCACTGTCACTATTTACCGCTTGTGTGTGTGTTTTTTTCACCGTGCTGGATGCTGCTAGTAGCGGGTTGATTAATTCACTCGCTCTCCGCTAGACTGGGAGGTTTCGTTTTGGTACGAGCTTCGGTTGTACGGAACGTGCTGAGTGTCTCGCGGCACCCGGTGCTAGCACTGTACTGATCTGATTAATAGTACCTCAGGGAATAGTGAACAATTTTTTTTGTCGTTACTTTTCTTTACGCTCCCGGCTCGCTCGTCGACGTCTTTCGTGTCATCGAATGGGGGAAATAGTCTAAAGCATTCGGGTTTTTTTTTTCTCTCACTGATCCACTATCCTAGCTCATCATCATACGCATTGGCCCACGTCAAAACTACTTCCAAGCGGTACGAAATGAAGTCAACACCAACGGTGCAAAATGCAAACGGAACCAACCTTCCCATCCGACCGTGCGAATGAGATGCAAAATATGGAATTGATAATGCTGGTGTGGAGGGAGGGGTGAGGCGGTGGTGAATGGATCGGGCAAATCCATTCACAGCGACGCACCATAAACAAGTTGGGGCAGAAAAATCACCCAGAAAGCCGACGACTGTCGTAAAAATCGCACCCATACCCGCCGAGGCGTAGAAGGAAATGGAAATGGTCCGGTATGTCGGGCTTTTGTCGGTCGGCAATGCAGTGTGCACATTAGCACACGGTCGTCGTCGTCGTCGTGCTGCCAGTTTCCTTGTCGCGTCCTATTACGCACGGCGGCAGCATCGATGATCGATGCAACGCGATGCTGCCAAAGATGTGCACCAATGTGCGGGCAAAAAGGGATGAAATGCAACGAATCACAGACGCCGGACACCCGTGGGACACGCTGCCACGAAACGGTTCCCGGCGTATAAATAAACACAAATAAATCATCGGTTTGCAAATATGATGAGCAAAACCGATCGGACCACGCGGTACAAGCGACAACATCCATCGATCGGGTTTGGAAAACTAGTTCGTCTTCTTGAAGTGAATCGGATGGGAAGGTTGTCCCGGGACGGGACGCGGGAAAACCCTTCTTCAATGAAACGAATGAGAAAATAAATGCAGCACGCAGAATGCTAGCTGCTAATAATGAGAACCACGGCTAGAACCACTAGATATGGTATCGAAACGATGGTCTTGTGCTCATCTTCTTTGACCAATACCAGGGATAGGGAACTCTTCAAATTATTATATTATGTTAAAGTTTTTTTACAATTATTATCTTAGAAAATATTAATATTGAGTGGAATATTCACCTTAGAGTTCACCAGAAGAACCATGTCATATAATCATTAATTTTTAAATTCTACTTTTCTACGCTGGTTGATCTACCCTGAACTACACGATAAGCTTCCAGCATTGCAATCTATTGCAACAATGATGTGACGCTTTGTAGGTTGTGTATCTTGTACACCGAATGATGTATTCGCTAAAACTGAAGCGAAATATATTGATAAGTAAGCATACAGCAAGACCAAACTGGCTAATGGCATACTGCAGTACCTTCCACACTCATCACATATCGATGGGTAAGGGCGCAACCTTAGCGAACGGTAAATTTATTCCAAATTCCTGTTCTATACGCCTCTACGTTTGCGTATCGTTTGCGCACAGTCGTGATTAAGAAATATGTTTTTTTTAAATACGTTCTTTTGCTGACTTTCCATCGCGTATGTCTATAGAATCCGGCATTAATCCCGTTTGCTAGTTGCGTTGCTTTTAATATAGACATCACTGGATTGCGATCTCTTTTTATATGAGTGTTTATGTCATTTGTCTTCTTTTAGTATTTTTTTTTTGTACGTCGCTCGTTTATCAGAACAGATGATACGATATGTTCGGGTTTTAACGGTGGTTGCGCTTTACAAGGATAATAGACAGCTGTACAAGAAAACGTAACAATGTGCACACGGATTCCTTAAGACGATCCTTCATCATCCATCTCAAGAGATCCTATTTCACGTCCATATCCCATCAACAGCTTACAGCTGGTTGACCCGCAATGCAATTGCGTTCCCAGTGACACACGCAGGATTCGAACACTTTCGATGCAGTTGCTTCGCCATACTCACCTAATGCCACCTGGCGTTGGCAGAGTGGCGGGTTTTCTCGCTTGTTATTATCCATTTCCGTCTATGCGAGACCCAAACGTACGATCGCCCGTAACGCATATGTGTGTTGATCGGCACCGTTTGTGTGTGTGTGTATTGCTGTTATCCTTTTTTCCTTCTTTCGCGTGATCCCGTTTTCCTATTTTCTTTATGCCCAGTTTTTTTTTCAAACAAGACACCTTGCAACCGAGGAATTACTCGAGCGTATCCGTGTGGCTCAATACTTCGCGATCGTGCGTACTGGTCGGGTGAAGTAGATCGAAAATGAAATTCGTTCAAAAACCAACCGTACAATCCACAACAATTCTATCAAACTCTTCTTCGCTCCCTCTATTCAAGTTCTCTCTCTCTCATTCGTAAATTCATGTGTTGTTTTCCTTTTAAACCGTTCTACAAAACTTACCCTATTGTGACGGTTTTTATGGTGCTGCGTTCCCGTGTGCTGCGATATGTATTGGTGCGTGTCTTTCCGGTGCGCACCCTAGGAAGGTCCTTGCGTGTATCCTAGAACGCTGCCCGCAGGTATTCGCCGCCCCGAGCAAACGCAGTTCGTATCGAATTCTGTTACAGTGCGGTTCGTTCTCGTGGCACAGCAGCACAGTCATCAGCGTGTTTAGTATTAAAGTGTTTTAATTATGCCAATTTATCGTAAAAATAAACGTCCAAAGCCAGCAAGCTACGAGGTGCTAAATAATAATGTCGACTACGGAACGCGTCGGATCGAGCAGTTGCCACGGCCGTACAGCTGCCAGGTAACTCCCTACCGGGAGCTAGACTTCAGCGAACGGACAAAGCGAGCGGCCCAAGCAGTAGTGCCATTTCTGCTTCCACCGTGCAAGGCCATCTTCATCGGTGATGTGTCGATCGGGAAAACGTCGCTGGTGAATCGCTTCTGTCACGAATCGTTCGAAGGTGACTATACGGCTACGATTGGGCTAGATTTTGAGGTGGAACGGTTTCAGATACTGAATCAGCCGTACAATCTGCATATGTAAGTACACGGCGAAACTTGGACAATTGGACTGATATCTTCGAATGCTGACGAATGTTTCTATATCTTGCAGATGGGATACGGCGGGACACGAACGGTTCAAATGTATCGCTCAGTCATACTACCGGAATACTAGCGTCGTGGTAGTAGTGTTCGATATGACCCGCCCCGAAACACTACTGAACGGGAAACGATGGCTTGATGAGGCACTGCGATTGAATCAAGGGCCGGTACTAAAGTTTCTCGTCGGCACTAAAAAGGATCTTTTGGTACGTTTGTCTAATAACTGATCGCTTACACAGCTCCACTAATTCTAGTACTCGTTCCCTTCCCAGAGCAATCAGGCACTCTGTGATATCGAGCTGGAAGCAATCAAGATGGCGTACGATATTAACGCCGAATACTGGCCAGTTTCGGCGCGATCAGGTGAGAATGTAACCAAATTTTTCCGACGAATGACGGCACTCGCTTTCGACTACGGTGTCCAACGTGCGATGGAGTCGAACACTTCGCTATTGCAACCGAACGGCAATAGTCTACTGAGTAAGTTCTTTGGCAAAAAAAGGAAATTTTTAATGCATCAATTCTAATAAAAAAACAATGTATTGTCCTTCCTTACAGATCTGTACTTTCTGCGAAAGGAAAAAAAGGAGAAAAAGTTTCTGAAATGTTTCAACTGTACAATAAATTAATTTATTATTATATTTTACAAAACTCAGCTACCATTGAATTTCTGCCGCTATTCACTCCGAAGTTTTCGGACAACTGGTGTGAGAGTATGAAAGTTTGTGTGTGACAACAAAAAACAAGCATCCGAAATCCTGGTTCTGCGTGTGTGTGTGTATTTACTTTTAACGAAAAGAAAACAGAATGTCCACAGATCATCGAGAAGCACCAACCAAATCGGTTAAATTCTATTCCCCCTCGTTGAGTGCCGGTGCTGCTAGTGATAGTAAATTTGTGGTGGATATTGTGTGTCGTTTGAAGGAACGGAACGAGCAAGAGGTAGCACCGTATTTCCCTTGACGGTTCTGTCACTAAGAAACCGACCGGCTAGTAAACAACTGGAAAGCCATCAACGTTACTAAGGGCGGTTGGTTTTCGTTTCTAAGCAAATTGTTTTGTTTGTTTCGTCGAACGTTTAGGTTCTCATCGATGGCGTCGATCGAACGCCCGCTAATCTAGCGCCACCGTTGTTCGGGGAGGAAGCTTTCGTGTGGAGTCGTTTTCGAGAGCATTTTCAACCCGTTGAGGACAAGATGGAGGATGGAACGACACCGGTGAGTTGTGCAACGCTATCGGCCTTAAACGAGTAACTTTTATCATCCGAACGTGTCTGTTTTTGCTGTAGAGTGCAGATAAACCGGACGGTTTCGATAATCTTGACCATCAGCCGAACTATGAGGGTGTAATCGATCGACGAAGCCCGTCGCTGGAAGCTGGCCAGAAAACGTACCACGTTAAGATTCGCTTGACGGAAACCGATGACATTGTGCTGTTTGAAAACCCGAGTCACGTCGTGTCGCTCGATGCGGAAGAGGCGGAACTCGTGAAGGAACAGAACCGTTTGTTCGAGACACGCCCGAAAGCCCGCAGGACGGCGGACGCCGAAGCACAGACCCGTGACCTGCCGTGCAAATCGCGCTCGGTTAACACGGAGTGCATTCACCGGCAGGATGTGGCATCGTTCGTTTCGAACTACGACATGTACGACACGTACAACGATCTGGAACGTCACACGAAGGAAATTAACGTGGCAGAATCCGCGTCCAAGCTGGAGATCACCACGTATTCACGCGAAGGCATGGAAGACATAGACGATCGGTTGAACCGCAATCCCAACTTTCATCTATCGTCCATGATACTGCAGCGTCTGCTCGCCGGGAATGTTTACCGTGAACAGCAGATCCGCTTCCGCAACATGTATCCACCGGATCCGTACCGGGAGGATATACGGTATCTGTACCGGTTGGATGTGCTGTGGACGTACCGAACTGTGGAGACACTCGGGAAAGCGGTAGCCTGTGCCAGCTGGTGTCCGGCTAATGGAGACATCGTTGCGATCGCTTACGGCATCTACGGTCACACTAGCAGTGACGATCGTGGCAATGGATTTGTCTACGTTTGGAACATTAAAAATCCAGTTAACCCGGAGCGACGGTATCGGTTCGATTGTCCGGTGACGTGTGTAGCTTTTTCGCAGCGCACACCGCAACTATTGGCCATCGGACTGTATGATGGGTTGGTGCACATACGTGACATCACCGACAACACGCAAACACCGCTGGCCGTATCCAATCGGGACAAGTTTCAGGTTTACCAACCGATCTGGGATCTGAAGTGGGTAGAGTTTGACAACGAAAGCAAGGACGAGGTTATCGCCGTGTCGCAGAACGGTTGGGTCATGAAGTACACCCTTACGATCGGTCAGTACCTCCTGCCGTACCCTTTGTTGCGTTTGGATCGCGTGGAAGGAACGCTCGAAGGACAGACAGCTACGAACGAACTGCAGCCGGTTAAGATACAATCCGATCTACACCCGCAAGCACTCTGCGTAACGATTCATCCGGTGCAGAAGGACAAATATTACATCGGCACGGATGAAGGGGCCGTGCACTGGTGCAGTATTAACGATCCGTTTCAGCATCTCGGTGTCCTACAGATGCACAGCCGGGGCATCTTTTGCATCGAATATTCACCCTGGAGTCCGAAGATTTTTCTTACCTGCAGCGGTGACTGGAGCATACGCATCTGGATCGAGGATCTGCCGGAACCGATCGTTACGCTAAGTACCGGATTTGCTCCGATACAGGCGGCCTACTGGTCACCGACGAACAGCACCATCATTGCCAGCGTTACGCGTAACGGTGTGCAGCTGTGGGATCTGAAACGTCGCAGCTCTAAGCCAGCCTCAGAAACGGCACTTGGCAGCCTAACGACGGCGCTGACCGTGATACGGTTTACGAACTGTGGCCGCAGCCTGTTGGTTGGCGATGCGGAAGGAAAGGCTCACATTTGCGCACTGGAGGATATGCCGTTTCCACCACACTTTCAGTACCGCGAGCTACAATCGGCGATTTACTCAAAGCTCGTAACGACACCGGATCTTCTGACGCGCGTGCGTCGTATGGGATATCTCGGCTACTGACCAGTGTGGGAAGACAAATAGTAACAATGTAACGAACCAGCACAAACACTCCAACTTACTACGGACAACAATTTCTTCATCATCGTGTGTGGCCGTACGGATTGGACCGATAGTTCACACGATCGATCCGGTAACACTGATTTACATCAGCATCGAAAACTATTATCGGCTGTAAAGGAGGTTTATCTGCTGGGGCTATTAAAGCAAAGACTACCACAACAACAACCATAACCTGTGCATTTGCATGTGATTCCCGCAGGTCGCTTAATTTTCCAGTGATCGACGCACCGATAGCCTGAACATTACGATCGATCGTTCCGAGGGGTTTTACGATCGTTTTAAAAGATTTTAAAATTCGGTCATAAAATTATTTTATAATCTTCCCTTCTTTGCGTTCGGCTTCTGCGCGCACGGTTCTCTGCACCCAGCCGTGCATTTGGTAGGATTTTTCGATTGAAATCTTCAATTTAAGAGAATAAGAAAAAGCCACAGACTCACCGTTTTCCGTCTGCGTGGAGAGTTGGAAGAGTTGGAAATTTCGTTCGATAAAACCACGTGTGTGTGCTTGTGGCAAATCAAGCATTCAGTTGATAATGGTAATGGTTTCTATAGTAACGCGTCTGTTGCTTCTCAATGGGTGTCTAGCATAATTTGTGGACGAAAAACTTGTTTTGACTAGGCTCTCTCAAAAGTGTGCTTTTATTGCCTTCGATGACAACTGTTTAGCATCGCGGTTTTATGTCAAACCGTAACGTCGGTAAAATGATCGGTGTGATCTGCGCTTGAGTGTTTTCCCGCGTCCTTCTGGCGATCGTTGTGAACGTCCAAACACCGAAAGACACGCTACAAAAACAAAAAGTTGAAAAATGTTTTGATTCCTTTTCGCAAACCAGCCATAAGTCCAGTCCAGTGAGGCAAGGGGAACGTAAAATGATGGGCGCGTTTTTATTACTTTTTAATGGCCAACCTAAATCTCGCTGCCGGTGGGTTAGAGGAGGCGCATGTGAATTGCAGTACACCGCTTAACGCCGCGTGACAAAAGGAAAGTTCCTTCCGTTTGAATAACGGACCGAAACCCGAACGATGTGCATGGGCTTGCGGTTTGCTGTTTTTCTGCACACTGATTCTGGAACATAAAACAGATGCACAATTTGTAATTTTAAGTTGATGTCATGCTCCCCCGAAAAAAATGATCCCCCACAGCAACATCAACGAAATCAATCCTGAAAGTCAAACAATCACACGCTACATGATAAAGATCCCGTTGCAGTGTGGAAAGACAGAAGCAGAACGAACGAACACAAATGTGAATGCAGGACGATCAAACCGATACGTCTGACACGGTCGAAGAAAATGTAAACGTTAAAATACTCATTTGCGAAGCGATTTAGTGCGCGTGCGAAAGCCCTTCGGGCTATTAACACTTCCAACAGGACGAGAGCCATTACATCCGAGGGTGTTAAACTGCACAAACAGCAGCATAAATCAGTCGCCTCGCATGACCATGTAGTTCCCTTGGCTCTTTTCTTTTATTTTGCACAAATGATGCTAACATACACCACGGGTGCCTGATCGAATGGGGCTAACCGAGCACATTGCAGATCATAGACAATCATGAAGATGTGAATTTAAAGCAAATCAATGCTAGAGGCAGTATGTATAAAATATGCAATCGATAAGCAGTTAATACGGTATGGGAATGAAATATTGAAATTACAATAAAATGATCGTAGACTAATGGCAAGTGTGCACATGCGTGTGAACTTTGTGCGGACAATGGGGTAAAAAAACAACTCTATTTCATTATTATTTATCTAACACATTAATTTCTTGGGGTTTTTTCAATATCTATAGTAATACCGACAAAATTACCGGCCAAAATCCCATTTCCAAAACATGTTGTAACGGAAAAAAATAATAATATTTAAGCTCGACTTTTAAAAAAAGTCGACATCGTTTGTTTGTCGTCCACCTTTGATAGTGCAACATGAAATCCGGTAGAGGCGCTACTGTATTGTTGACACAACTTGCTTGAAAATAAATACAGTAGAGAGTCTTTTCTGCCATGTGTCACCGTCCCGGAAGCCGAGGATAGAAGCGAGCAATCTCCGTTTTGACATCTCTTTTCCATCTCAAGTATGGGTCCGAAGAAACCGTCTGAGAAGCCCGGTAAGCCAAAATTCGTCCATTTTACGGTGAAAATGTCCTTTGAGCATCATGATTCAAGTTTAACATTGATTACGGACCGTGGTAACATGCGGCGAAGTGGTGATTTGAACCGGGATGTGGTTTTTTAGTGAAACATTGCAAGTTAAAGTTTTATTGTGTACGCCACGAGGGCTGTGATCCGTCAGATGCTTCGTACGGTTATTTGGTGCGGTGAAACGGGGACGCATGATACGATGTGTTTCGCGAGTGTCCACACTGCCTGGAACGTGCTTATGAATGATGAACGTTAACGAAGAGGGAATCTCTCTGAACCAATGCAATGTTTGAGATATTTTACTTCGCTACTGACAACATGCCAAAGGACATTGATCCATCATCGCTTGTGATTGTAGTAAACGAATGTTAATTTGATGTTTTTCTTCTGATTCCAGCCGGCCAACCGGCCGAAAAGAAAGAGAAGAAACCGGCAGCCGCCGCCGCAACGGCTTCCGGATCTGGTGAGAAGAAACCAGCAGCGGAGAAAAAGCCTGCGCCGGAGAAAAAGCCTGCCGCAGCTGAAAAGAAACCCGCAGCGGAGAAGAAACCCGCAGCGGAAAAGAAGCCCGCAGCGGAGAAGAAGCCCGCAGCAGAGAAGAAACCTGCCGCTGAAAAGAAACCCGCTGAGGAGAAGAAGGCAGAGAAACGTGCCGCTCCAGCTGGTGATAGCAAGGCCGCACCGAAGAAGAAGGCTCCGGCCGCTGCTGCTGCCGCTGGAACTAGCAAGCCTGCTGGCGATGCCAAGAAACCCGCTGCGGCCGCTGGTGCCGCTGCCCCTAAGAAGGGAGCCAAGGCTGCACCGGCTGCCGCTGCCGCCGCCGCCGCAGCTGCTAGCAAGAAGAAGCCAGCCGAAAAGAAGGCTACCGCTGCCGCTGCCACCAAGGCTAAGGCTGCTGCTAAGCCGGCCAAGGGCGCAAAGGCTGCCGCTGGCGCTGGAGCTAAGGCAGGCAAACCTGCTGCAGCTGCTGCCGGTGGAAAGGCGAAGGCTGCTGGAACCGGTACGAAGAAACCCACGAAAAGGGTCAATGGCAAGAAGACTACCAAGAGTCCCAGGCCCAAGCTGACGAAGGAGCAGATTAAGGCAAAGATCCAGAAGGGTATCCAGAAGGCTCGTACCACCGCTATGCTGCGGGCCAAGCGTGCCAGGACCAAGGTGAGAACACATCGATGGTGATGTTAACATTGCATCTCGCAATATCAAAACAACGGATGGATAGTGCGTATTTCCAATGATGAAATTATGAAGAGGGAATCTCATTGATGCTAGCAAGTGAAAAGGTTACATTGCTTCCAACTGACGTGACGAATTATCCACCCGAAAGTGAATGTTTTCCACTGTTGTGCAATTCAAAACAAACGCATCATGGTGAATGAGAATTAACGTTGTTTTTCTCTCTCTCTATGCAGCTGATCAAGGGTCCTTATGGAACCGTGTTGCGTAGGATTCGCACATCGGTGCACTTCAAGCGGCCGAAGACCCTTCGCCTTCCACGTCGTCCGAAGTACCCGAGGAAGTCCGTCGCCAAGCGCAGCCGGTGAGTAAAAGACATGAAAACTGGAGTGAAACATCTCAGAAAATTTGCTATTTCTTAGGCATTCTATTTAAATTAAAAACACAATTCTCGTATTAAATGGCGATGTATTGTAAAGCGTTTGAATGCTAGAGTGAATCCTCTTTTTATTTGCAGCTGCTTCCTACAACACCCTTACTAGGAAGCTTACTTAATGAAAGAGACAGTTTTTTATGTGAGAAATCACTGGATTGAAACTATTGTTTCAATTGTATTGGATCGAAACTGAGATTGTTTCTATTGCTTAGGCATTCTACTTCAATTTATAACACAATTCTCGTAATAAGTGGCGATGTATTGTGAAGCGTTTGAATGCTAGAGTGAATCCTCTTTTTATTTGCAACTGCTTCTTACAACACCCCTACTAGGAAGCTTACTTAATGAAAGAGACAATTTGTGCAAGAAAGTCAAACAATCCTTCGAATGTTTACTAATGGAATTCTTTCCTTCTTTCCTTTCACAGCATGGATGCGTACAATATAATCAAGTACCCGTTGACGACTGAAGCAGCGATGAAGAAGATCGAGGATAACAACACGCTTGTCTTCTTGATTCACCTGCGCGCCAACAAGAACCACGTCAAGGCCGCCGTAAGGAAGCTGTACGACGTTAAGGTGCTGAAGATCAACACGCTGGTGCGACCGGACGGCAAGAAGAAGGCGTACGTTCGACTAACGCGCGACTACGACGCATTGGACATTGCCAACAAGATCGGCATCATCTAAAGCGCTAGTTCTTTATGTTTTTCGAACGCACCTGCCGTCATCCCGGTGTACGTACGGTGGGGGTGTTCAGAGCGGGAAAACGGAAGCTACGTGCGCGGGTGTGTTGGGCGGGTTTCGGTAGCTTTATTCCGCAATCCATCACTCGGCACCGGTGTGACGTATCCTTTTGCATTCCCACTCTACTCAGATACGTTTCTCTGGCGCAATTTTTTCCACTCATCGCAGGGAAACTTTCTGTAAAGCTTGTGCTGGAATTGTTTCAAGCAAACATTAGAAGTACACTTTGTAACAACTGGAGAAGGATGAAGAAATATAACATCTATTCAGGAGAGGAGAAAATGTAATGTAACGCGTATTATTTATTGCATTTCCAACGATGACAACTGATAATAAATTGCAATTTCATAAAGCGTGTGATGATGAAGGTGGTGAACAACTAAATAAAGAAATGCGTAAATATGATTAGAATAGAAAGTCATCTCGTATGGCCGGCAGGTGGTATGCAATAAAAGTCTCAAGAATTGGTAGATATGAAAATATATTATAACCACTAGCAGTGGCAGATTCAGCTTCTTGGACGCCTTAAGCGCTGCTGGGGCCCCAAAACAAAAGATAGTCACTGCCGACAGACCTAATACGCTTTTTGATCCACTATAACCAATGGCGAGAAACACAATTTCGGAAGCACTTGGCATTGATGCACTACTTCCCGCATGTGCTTATGACTTTCTTCGACACGGGGCAATCCTTTCTTCTGATACTTTACAACTTTCGTTTGAGAACACTACCAGCCGACTGGGCCCTAAGAGGCCATCTTGCTCCTCCTATCGTTGATCCGCCAATGAATCACGATAATGGTCTATTAAAGACAAGCTCGAGGCCTCAAGCATCTTAGCCTGCTTAGTTTACGTACATCATCCTTATCTGTCTCTGGTTAGAAGAAAAGAAACAACTACCTAGCTATAAAAAAACTGTACTAAATAAGTATTAAATTCGTAGATAATAAAACATACTCAACCAATAGCAAACACGACGAGGTTATCTTTCATTCCGAAAGTGTGCGGTTTTCTGCCCACACCTGAACTGTCTAGCATTAGATCTCCCTCTTCTGCGGCATAGAATCCTCGAATTATTTAGTTGCTGGAACAATAAGCGTTAAGGTTGGAACCTCCTCGGAGATCAACGATGCAAGATCTAGCTCAAGCAGAATCCTGCACATTTTTATTCTGCCGCTGCCAGCGATACTCTCATGTTAGAAGGCCATCAGTGGCAGGATTGCTGACCGAGGGCGGAATTCTTGGGTGGTCCCTGGAATTAGCGTGTTCTTTGATCCATCATCTCGGCTTATTTGCTGCTGTATATTACAAAGATTACATGATATTGTATGTTACCTACAAAGATTTCTTCTATACCTTGTCCTGAATGTAGTGCTCATTGCGGGGGTAGGGGGATGGTCTCCTGGAACATTTCTGGAATGACCTGGAATTCTGTACACTGTTCTCGCTGCGGGTCTCCAAGAACCGGTGAGGGCCCTGGCGGCCACCTCCTCCGCCTATAGGTTAATCCGCCACTGGCCACGAGCGTACTTCATTCTTCGCAACGATCAATTCAATTTAGCACGTTCCCTCCTGGTACTCTGTCACATTTGACAGCCATCAAAACACACACGTACAGCTGTCAAAAGCGATAGCAGAAAAAGTGCATAAAAAATAAATGATGGCCGAACGTTCTAGGACGCAAAAGTACACGCTCCGTGAAATTGCTGCTCAGCTGCTGTAGTGGTGGTTTGTTGTGTGATTAGAACAGGATATGCGTTGAATGGACGCACATTGTGAATCTGAATTAAACGTGATTTCATAATCAACTACGCACCATCAATAATCGTAAATCCGTCTACCGTGTTCGGTCGCCGGCATTCACGGCTCCAAGCAAATTCTTACGAGTTCTTGGAAGGCGCGTAGTATTGATTTTTCTGTGTTTTTTCTATCCATCGGTAGTGTGTTCTTTCGATATCGGCGTGTGAATATCGTTACATCGAACAAACCCGATCGTATCGGTCGGAACGGAACGATTTGTATCGGTGAACATAGTTTGTGTTGGAAAGTTGCGGCAATCGTTTGTTTTTGTTACAAGTGGGATCGATAGTGGCGCTACGACAGAATGTACAACGGAATCGGTCTCACTACACCCCGCGGATCCGGTACCAATGGTCACGTTCAGCGTAACGTAGCATTTGTACGGCCAGGGAAGAAGGATAACATCAACTATCGCACGGAAGACGATTTAGCAAAGCTAGACGCACAATCGAACCGCCAGCCGAATCAAGGCATCCTAGACCACGAACGGAAGCGAAAGATTGAAGTAAAATGTGCCGAACTTGAAGAAGTGCTCGAAAGCCAAGGGTAAGTTGATTTGGCTGTGACATTAGCGTGATTTTATTGATTTGAACCAATTTGTTACGACTATTTTAGGCTAGGGCAAGATGAAGTTCGTGCCAAGGTGGAGCTGTACCGTTCGAAGCTGATGGACCATGGGACGATCGAGTTGCCGAAGGATGAATTTGGAAGATTGCTGTAAGTACATCATCGAACAAAACTTGCTTTTTTTTGGGTAACTAAACGCCTTGATAGTTATTCAAAGTATACCCCATGTGTGAAGCCTTCCAAAGACTCCTCCATCGTGTTGGTCGGTAAATTTCTACCTACGTGCGGTAGATAGGCCTCACACCTGCGCACAGGTTCACCCTCACTGATTGATGATTAATCCTTCCCGCAGCAAAGGTACATAATTTGTTGGTCGTCCTACAAGGGCTTCTGGGGTCCCTTTCGTTTATTGCACTGTGCAGGTTGGTGTACATGCGGTCAAGCATAACGGGAAACACGGAACATAGAAGAAAACCGGAACGCTAAAAATGAATATTTGTTGTAGGGGTTTTATAGGGGCTTTTCATTTTAAGTCTCTCGGTGTAAAAATCAATGGCTCCTGTGTTTATGTTCGACCCTTGTGTATTTGCAAGGAAAATTATACATTCTAGCTGTTGATGAATCATATTTATTGACGTTGATACAGCGGTTTTATAACGTCTTTCGTGTAATCAGCTGTAATCACGAATGTGCTTTACGATGCGTAAAGTATCTTTTTTGCTTTTTTGTGGCACTACATAATCTCAAGTCGCTGCAGGAGTCGGTCCTGCGTACAGGGATACGGTCCGGATGGCAATTTGTATTGGTCCTGTCGTGCAAACCCGGCACCGCCACTACCTACACCACCGAGTCGCATACCGCTTAGCCTAAAGCAATTGGCTTACCATTCAATATTACATTAAGATATTATTTAAAAGAATGGCTTAATTCGATTGTATTTTAGTAGCTATGAGTTGTTTTTTTTTCATTATTATTGTTCGAATCCTTTAGCACGTTAAACGCCGAGAAGGTTCATTCATTTCACGCCGTCTGTGATCATCATTTGTAGGACAGTCGATTGTTTCCTCTATCTTTACTTACCTGTGGTTTAATTGTTAACTTAATTGTAATTTGACTGTCGAAGGGACAAAAAGGCCATGTTTAAAATCTTACTCACAAACGTTAGAACCTCAAACAGTAAATAAATTGATTAAAAAAAGGGAAAGCATTACGTATTCTTCAGAACAGACAATGATCTTCTTTTTGTATGCATCAATTAAATAAATTACTCCACAATTTTAAAGCATTACTATCTAGTACAGACGAAGCCGCAATTATGAAAAATTAAATTGTATTAAAAAGAACCTTAAAATCGTTTTGATGCGCACTTTTGAGCAATAAAACATCGCGACCTTAACAGAAAATGTCTCAAGAGGCGTTTAACGAGTGTATAAGCGATCTGGTATTTCTTTTCAAAATTGTCAACGGTTGTTCCTAATATCTCAATTTGGCACGGTATTCCTGTTTGACCTCACTATATCGCTTCCATTCCCATCAATCGTCCTCTCGCGTGGAATAATCAACTGCCCCGCCACCATCGACCGGCACCGGATGGTCTTCACCTTCCACATACATCGTTGCCAAGGGCTGCAGAAAGTCGTTGCTAATGTTGCCATCTTCACTGCCAGTCGCATCATCACCGTTTGTCGTACTAGCTGCACTACGAACTCCCTGCATAGCCTCATTCAGGATCGCCAGCTCGGCGAACGTTTTGTGTTCGGTCCACTCGTCTGCAACGAATGGTTTCACCCGGGGTAGTCGTTCCTTGTGACGCAACCGTTGGTTCGTGTACCGATCGAACAGCTTCCCGGACGTGTTGCGCTTGACAGTGTTTCTTGGTGCGTAGTAAATTTCCTTCAACTCCGCCGGGAACAGTTGCGTTATCACATCCGCGTAATGGCTCATCATTCTGTGCTTGAACAGAATGTTAAAGTGCAGGAATTGATCGACGATTAGATGCGTTATGATAGTTTGGCCCCGTCGCTCGAGCGGTTCGTCGTGCTTGTAGCTGTTCAGTATCCAGTGGCCGGATTGTGACGATTGCAGCAACCGCAACATACTCTCGCGATCGATGCGCACCGGTATATCACCAATTGCACCGGACGTTCGTTCTTTCAGCGTCGGTGGTTCAATCTTGCGCTTGACCAACGGTTGTATGAGGGACAGCGAAGCGGCCGTATATGTGGGCGGCATAATAAGCGGTGAATCCCTGTCCGTGTTGCGCCGTTTCCCTCCATGCCCATTGCTTGTCGCACCGTCGTGATCCGCTTTGACGCTCACGACATCATCGTCGGATGGTGGCAGAGCTGAATGTGACGCTGAATGGTCGGAATCGAACGGATATTTCCGTTTGTACGTGGAAGGTGCACCATTAAGTGCTGGATGCAGCCCCGGTACCCGTGGTACAGCGCCGGAAGCGGCGGCAGTACCATTGCCGTTCGGTAGCGCAATATGAGCGGCAATATTGCTAAGGAAACTTTGCTGATCCTGACGCCACTGTCTGAGCCGATGTTTGAAGAGAATCTTCTGCCCGAGCAGTCGAGGATCGCTGAACAGTTCGTTAATTTCTGTGTCCTCGATCAGTACCAAACTAACCTCGTCTATACCGCAATCTGTAAAGAGATGGAAAAACAAGAGGTGAAGGATAAGAGGTAGAGGGAAACTTTTAATTAAAGGAATTAATAACATTGCAATGCATGCGAAACAGGAGTGCTGATCGTATGCTGAATAATGGTAGATGAAATGTACCAAAGAATTTCGTCCCTTGTGACGCATGCGTTCTCGAATCAGGGAGAGAGACATTACACACATGGCACTGCCAGTGTGTGGCAGTGAAAGGGATGCACACAAATACACGATCACAGATGGACCATGCGGTGTGTGCCCGCTAATATTGCGCTCCCTACACTGTCCATAACTGTCCACACTGATTCATCATGGTAGCACTATGTGTGTACTTTAATAACAATGCTGGTAAGAAGGATTAACATTACTTTGCTCGCCTAATACGATATATTACCATGAGTACTAACAAAAAAAAAGCACAGACGAAACAAATTCTTTGTGTACTGCTGTCTGTCGACGATACTTACAAATCATTCTTTTGTATGCAGCCGCACTAAGGCCCCAATCGTTCACAACTAACTGCTCCAATAGGTTCCGATCGTACTCGCCGAGCATCTCCTTGGATTCATCGCTTTGTTCCGACATTGTGTGTGCGTCGGGGACGCAATGTGTTTCTTTGCAATTTTCACTTCACGCAAAGAAAAGTGCAAGTTCTCAGTTTGTTTGTGTTTTTTCCCCTTTTCCGGGGTTAAAACACACTCTTAATACTACACAGCAACCCGTTAAACACTTCCCTTACAGTAAATGTGCTTTTCTAGCTCCGGTAGCTTTTGGTACGCATTTCATAGATTCAGCCTCTATTTTATGTGCATTCAAGCTATCTTTCACTTAACATCAATTATCTTGGTGAGTTCTTCGTCAGCAACAAACCGTTGTTGTGTTGTGCAGTGTAGTGCTCGGACGAACGGCGGCGGCTTAAGGTATGAGAAGATGATATGATGATGCTCAACCAACGCTAACTGTTGACGGACCGAGTAGAACTTCAAAACTGACAAATGGTACGATGCGGGTTTAACTACTACTATTGCTGCCGCTGCTGATGCTGCTGCCTCCGGAATGACAAACAACCCTCGCAACAGCACAACCAACGAACGAACGAGCGCGAACGATTTGAATTGAGTTCTTTTCAAGTACGTAGAATAGAAAGATTACTTTAACGTTACCAGCCGGAGAGACGCACTGTGGCAGAGACACACCACCAGACCGTTTGGGTCTTAACACTGCTCTACTTGCTTTTGCTAGCTCGGCATGATGTGCCATCCCTTTCTAATACCCTCCGAAATGGCGTTGCTCGTATTGTCGATTGTCGTTTAGGTATGGTTGAGGTTTTTCAACATAATATGTACCTCACACAGTTTTCCCTACCCTCGCGCTGGCTATACCGGTTCGTGTTCGTGTGACCAACCCCCTTAAACCACCCTTCAAAACCCACCCCTCCCCGTCACTCGCTGCGTTCACATGTCTCGGGCGCGGGCAAGATAGTTAAAGGAGGAAGGTAAAGAGCAAAAGGAAACGTCGAACTCAAACCTTCTTTATTCTTTCCCGTATGGTAAAAGGCGAAGAAAACGAGTCTACCAGCCGAGATTGTTGGTTGGTTGGTTGGTTAAGTTGGTGATGCTCAAAAATAACTCCGAGGTACACAACGGAGAGAATGTGGTTTTTTACCCTCCACACACACGGCCACTGGGTGTTTGGTGAGGTAGCCGATATGTTGGAAACGATATGCGACGCCGAAGAACCTGAACCCCTTTTACGGAAACATACACGTACGTGCGCCGTACTACGGGGCTAATGTGTGTGTGTGTTTGCGTGTCCGTTTCGTTTGTAGCTTCTTGAGAATTGATGGATGATGGCGCAGAATAGGATAATGTGTGGAACTGGATCCGGCGGTATGGTAGAATTATACGGCAGCAGCAGCACCAGCATCGGAGTAGCATGATCAGCAGCAGCAGCAGCAGCAGGACGAAACTATACACAGAGAGCGGAATGCATTGCAGGAGGCCTTGTTGTTCAAACCGGCTAAAAAGCGCGTAAGAGAATGAGAGGGAAGGATCAGAACAACAGCAAGCCAAACAAGGATGAGGTGATGGATAGAGAGATAGAAACAAAGCGAGAGAAATCCGATTGGGAAGATGGGTATGACATGATGGTTGGTAAATCGAAACGAACCAGAGTCGGAATCTACCATCCAATATACTTTTTTTTTGGTTCAACTGTCTCTGCTGGTTGCTGCTGGCCGCTGCCGAGAATGGCTAGTGCGCCCTCCAAATGGGAGTGAGCGAACCGGACAATCACGATGCATCGGATGGGAAGGAAGAGCTGGGAACGATTTGCTACGATGAGATAAACAGATGCAGCACGGAGCATAAGAATTAGGAGCGCTGACGACGCACACACTCACACGCAAGCCACACACAGCACGAAAGGAACACGGCTCGAAAAGATAGTGAAACATGATCGCAACATTTAGTTATAGTCGAGCGTATTTAACAGTAGCAATGAACAACAACACCACATGGAAAAGAATAATAGAATTATGCTTACTGTACCAACAAATATGAAAATGCTAACCAAACACCGTCGATAGCGTTAGTTGTCGACGTTAGAATCAAATGCTTATAATTTGCTATAGCATCAACTAATAATCTATCTGGACGCGATTACACAGAGGAGGAGGGTAATGCCACGAAGTGCGCGATGAAGCACATCGACTATAGAGTATGTGAAGAATATGGATTTGGAATAGTAAATAACTGAAGCAGCGCGCAACCATCCAGCGAACCAAAACCAGCAAAGCAATTATGCGAGACAAACAGGCAAAGAGAGAATAACCCTTTTCCATGATCTTGACACCACCATCACCACCATAATCCCGGCTCTGGCCTCAAACGCGCACGCAAAAGGGGGCGATGTACAGAGGAGAGAAGGGCACGAGAAAGCGGGTGGTGCTGCGAATGTTAAATTGATTGTACATCTTTGCCGCTTTGCCATACACGGCCCGAGTTGGGTTTGTTTGAGTTTTTACACACGTTCAGTAGACGTTGTCTATAGAGGCGATTGGTCTGTTGGGGAGTTTGATTCCGGAGACAACAACTACCAACGCTATTTGTGAAGATATGTCTCAGCGCTGTAGAATATGATTGTAATGACGACGACAACCACACGACCATGCTCCGGGGGTAAACGGTTGACAATACAACGATGAAACACATTCTGCTTTGTAAGCAAGGCGAGAAGATGCATCCCCTTGCAACTATCAGGGAAAGCAGGTAGGGTGGCGGCGCATGGAGACGGGAACATGAAGCACTTTAGCTACTTCTGAGTGGAATAAAGACACACTCCAACTATGATCACGATGATGGTAAAACGGTGAGTTTTGCGTTTTGAGTTTACTGATGAAAACGTACTCTAGAGCGACGCCCCAGGTTCGATTGAAATAGGAAATTCTCCAAACGGGAAGAGTCATCGTGCTCAAAAACGAATGCTTGCTGCAAGTACTTACAATATACAACCTCCTCACATTCTGGCGTGAAAGATTTGGAAAATAAGCCTAAACCTCGGTGCATAAGCGCACATGGTTGTTTTGAAATTCTAATTGACAAAATATGATTCTATTTATGTACACCCGGCCTCTGATGTATGTACATCTTTCCGGCATTGAACCTCCATCACAGTCGCAGGGGAGTCACCGTACGTACGTTGCTTGTTGGTCTCTATTTCTCCGTGTGTGTCTGTGCCAAACCAACAGCACATGGAGCATTTTTGAAATTCATCCAAAAGTAGATTTAAATGAGTGCTCTTTTCCGACCGGCAAGAAAAACTACTGGCCTGAATTAATCGTTGCTTGTTGACATCAAACATATGAAGAAGAAAAAAAAAACCTTAGGGGACGGTAGGATCGGTCCATTGGTACAATGGATTTGAAGAGACCTTTTCCAATAAAGTTTTAAATTTGGATTTAATTAGACATAAGGGAAGCTAGGTGGGTACTGTACAGTACTGGGTGGTATTTTAATGAGTAAATGTATTTTTATTTTCAAACCATTTGGCTGATTTGTTGATGAGTGAGCAATGTATGAATGTGATTATGGTATGCCTTCTGCGAGAGACTCAAAAAAGGTTGTATTATGTATAAAATTTAAAAAAAAATTCAAATTCATCAATGGTTCTTCGTCGTACTGGATTTTTTTTTGGGTGCTACAGCATCACTGGAAACAATCATGTGTTCGATGGTTCATTCCCGTTGTATCATGCGCAATAGCGACCCAGTCTAGCGAGCGGACACTCACTCGCACATATCCTTTGCCAGGCTTGTTTGCCAGTTGAAAAACTCCATCATTAAAGTTTCATCCCACCATCGTATTAACCATTTTTGCTAGTAAAGAATGGTTTCGCGGATGGATTCCGCCATTTAGGCTTCGGAAGCCTACGAATGGGATATCAGTCGACCTGTGTGCGTGTGCGGTGAAAGACAGTAACCTCAAAATGGCTACCAGCAAAAGATGAAGCTTAATTGAAGGACTGTAGTTACAATTTTCTGTTGTCGATTCCGTGTGAAATTGTTTTGTATTTGTTTTTGGCAAAAATGATGCATTCGCTAAGTGTTAACTCCATGGTGCTATCGTAACTGATTAAAGCAATGCTGTAAAATGGGGGGAAAAAAATCCCAGTACAGACCGTGTTCATTAAAGCAGTGATTCGGCAGCATCTTAAATGACACGGCACCTGCTAAACGCAGCCCCAGCCGGATCGATAATCGGGCCCAACCAAAGCGTCTCTTCCACAACCATGGCGAACCAGCAGGACGTAGCACATTTCGGACACAGCGGGAGTTTATTGTGCGAACAAAATGTTCAACCATGTGACGCCATTTATGTTGGTGGAAGAAAATTAGATCATAACACGAAGCAGCACGACGATAAACACCTGCGTTTATTCATTGCGGATGGAAGCATCCACTGCATCTTATACCAACAGATATTGCCAATAGGCAGCATGTGAACACCGCTCCACAAACAAAAGAAAAATCACTGAAAAGTCTTCCAAAATGAAACCTTCAAACAATAGTTGGGATTTGAAGCTAGTGTGTAGTAAAATTAGTCTCAAGTAGTCGATTGAAGCGCTAAGATATAGAAATCAGGAATGTTTCAACTTCCTGTGCGACGTTCAATATACAAATCAACTGTCTTCCAAGAAAGTTGTTAAGTTAATAGATAAGGTTGTTGATACTTGCAACCCACGTGATAAAAGCAATATTTATCGATAAATCACCGTCTTCCAATAAACGCATTGAGTTTTAACAACAAAGACTCTAGTATAAAATCTTAAACTGCTAAAGCTGCTTAACACAAAATTGTCCCTTCATCATGAAGAAGAAACTATCACCGGCAACAAAGTTTCGACGCCGTTTGGCAGCGATGAAAAAGAAAACCAACAGCAATGGCGGTGGTCATTCGTTTCCCAATCGAAAGCTGCCGAAGGAACAGTTCTTCGAGCATGACGTACGCTACAACGTGGAAGATATGGCACCGCAGGACAACTTTGAGATGGAGATGGATCCACCGGACTCTTCCACTAATCCCGAAAATGAAACACAACTTCCGAACGCTCCAAATCGTCCATCGGATAGTACATTGGTGGCTTCCCTAGGTGCTGGAGTTGCTTTTTCGCGCTCCTCATCACAATCGACCGTATCGGATCATGACCGTGCGATGGGTGCTTTAGGTGGATCGGAACGAAAAATCAAATCAGCCGTTCAAGTGAACGATATGAACCTGGCCCCGAATAGAAGGCAACCGCGTGCTATGAAGAGCTCAATATTTGGACGTAAAAAGCGAAGACCTAATAATGCGCCAGAGCGCAGTACGGTGCCATTCAATGGGATGAACTGGAACAGTCGAAAGATGTTGCTAAAGTTACAAAAACAACTACAGCTGCAGGGTCTCTGTTTGTCTTCTCTCCCGGTGGAGGCGAAAAACAACGAACAGCGGCAGATAGCAAGTATGCTCAATGATACTGGCAGCAGTTCTATCGCCGGCATTATCAATGATGGTGGCAGTGCCGGATGCCATTGCCATTGCGCATGTGCAACCGAGCTTCCGGTGAGTAAAGACACCGGCGAAAGCCACGAACCACACGGACGGACAAGAAGCGGTTACCTTGGGGAGGATGTTTGCATTACCAGACCGACCGGTGTGCGAATTTCCCGACCACGATACCAGCCGAACCACGTTCAGTCGGCGACAGGACATCGTTCTCAACGCTATTACCAACACCGGCATGGTTTCGCTAGGGACCTTTCCAACGCAACCGATGTGTTGACGTTACCCTGCGGTGGAAAGGCAAGATCGTTTCAACACCTTCGAGAGGATTCTTCCTCACGTTCGTCGTCCTGTGGACCATCGGAAGTCGTTTCGTGCCAGGTTCGGAAACTTTACCGTCGTTCGCACGAAGAACCATCCACAGTTTCGAAATCGCAATTTCTCAATCAAGAGTCAATCGCTGGGTCCTTTAATTGTCCGAATCGGAATCAATATCAGGAACCCATCACGCATCATTGTAATAGCTTCCAACCGCACCTTCTTCCCCCTCACATGCCGCATAATCATCAACATCATCCAAAGTTCTGCATTCGTACCTCGTCGGCCGCCGCTGCTGCCGCTTCAAGAACCACCGCCGCCAGCATTCCGATTTGTATGCAAGCAATGCATAGCGTTGTGAGGTAATAAATGTGATTGGAGTGTGTAATGAGTGCAATTAAGATTATTCAGTAATGTAAATTTATATTCTGTAAGACATTTTCCACTGATCGTTACTTTGTTCTATGAAGCGTTAGTGAACAAATTGAACTGCAATTGCATTTCTTGTAATGCAATAAAGCTTATAAAGCTTACATCATCGTTCGGTTACAGTTTGGAATTACGTTGCAAATATGTCTGTGTTTGATGGATAATAAAACGAAAATGCATATCCTTCTCCAACCCAGCATTGAAGGGAGTCCATTAGTTTGGGTCCCTTTAACGTCTAACGAAAATAGGATCAAGATGATAGATAATATATACCGCTGTGCCGTGGCATGGGATAGGGGTAATAGGATCATTTAGAAAGAAATGAACCATAAACACGCAAACAGGGTTCCGCTCTATGCGGGAACAAACACAACCTTTAAGCTTTCTTTTCTATGAATCCAACGTTGGTCTAATTTTTTCCCTTCAAATTTATCATTCTTTCTCCTATCGAAACACAGTGTACGAGAAACACATCACATCGCACAGGCCCAACAGGAGAAAAACGCCAAACTGCGCGAAGCGTTCGGCATATCGCAGTATTTCGTCGAAGGTACAAGCTTCGACCAGGATCGCAAGGCTAAGGAAGATCTCGCCAAATCGGAAGCCCTGCAAAAGGAGCTGGCGGAAAAGGCGGAAAAGGCGAAAGAGATGGAACGGGCCAACAGGAAACGGTACGCACTCGTACGCACGCCATCGCCGGAAACGGATGCGAATCGCAATGGCGGCAAACAGCGACGCGGCGGTTCGAACGAGCGCGAGGAGGGCGAACATGAGGACGACAATGACGAAGAAAACGGTGATGGTGGAAGTGACGGTGGTAAGGTGAATTCGAAAACGGCCGCTAGTGGTGCACTGCGTCGCGATAAGGAGGAGAAGAAAAAGAAAAAGCGAAAGGCACGAGACGTGTAAGTATACGATAAGCTTTTGGTATGATAATGCACAAAAGGCATTATGTGTGTTTATAGGAATGAAAACCAAAATATGTTTGTTCAATATGTTTCTTTTTGTATTTTAGATCTTCCAGTCCAGAGCGCAAAAAGGATAAAAAGAAGAAATCGAAGAAAAACAAAAAAGAAAGGTAATTATGATAATTTAATGTTGCGAATGTACAAAATTTACAGCCAAACTAAAACTGGGCAAAGCGTAGGGCAAGCGATTGAAGAATGGTGGAGGGCTGGGTTTGAAATAGTTTCATCATGTAGCAATTTAAGAAGTTTATTTGATTTATTCAATGATTTTTTTTATCGAAAATAGATCTCAGTGCAATGATATCTATATATTTTAAGTTTGCTTCTCATACAAAAAAAACAAATTCATTCATCCTCCAATTTGTTGTGAGGTTGCAAAAATGCTTTTTTATGCAATGGGAACTAATAACAGAATTAAAATTATATGTTGAATCAGTTTGAAGGTACGTAAGAGTATCTTTTTTTATCATAGCTACACAACAGCCAATTGTACGTGCTGTGTGTGTCGAAAAGGTAAAGTAAGAATGGTGGGAAATAAGTGACCGGTCGGTGCATCGATTCTAGGTGCATCTAGAGCGTTATGCAAAGAAAAAAAAACGCTCAAAATGCATCTTTTTGTAAATTGTAATTCACAAAATACTAATTCTCATCATCTCTATCTTACATCTTCTCTCATTTTATTTTTGCTCTCGTATACTCTCTGTCTAACCGATTGCGCGCCACAAAAATAATATCTTAATAATACAACTACCCACACACCATAAAATGAACGTGCATCTCATCGTTTGCAAAAAACGAAATACCAACAATCGTGTACAAACTAAAATGAATAATTGCAAATCCTCTGTATACACACAAATTTAACAAACAAACAAAAAAAAACAATCCCAATCTAAACCTTTCAAAACCATATTATCAATACTATCACGCGCTCTAGTTGGTAAGTATTTGTGCTGTGCCTGCCTAATAATATAAGTTTTTCGTAATCGTTCTTTATCGTTATGGTTTTGACTTTATTTCATCTTATGCTCTCTATCTTTATTAGTATGGAGCTGCACCATTTCTGCAAGTAGCAGATGTATTTTGTTTTATCAAATGTCCTTTATGTTTCATCTAGAGACAATCAAAATCTCTTTGTTTTAATTCACTCTCAGCCATTATACTTTTGCTTCGTGTTCTTCAAAGCTAACAGTGCATATGATTAGATATGATTATTAATTGTTGAACATTATAGAAATTCTGTGGAAAAAAACGATAAGATATAAATCATCTTGAAGCCATTTGAATATTATGACACTTCATAATACTATCTGAACTAATATTCATCATTCAATTGACGTGCTCCTAAATTGAACTAATGCCAAAGCTCTGTAGCTTATTGCTTGTCTATTATTCTGTATGTCCAATCTATTATCGGTTTTCTTCCGTTGTTAATGTTTCTTCCCTTAACTATTATCGTATTTATTTTAGGTTAGGGGTTTTCTTATTAAGCATTTTAGTCTAGTAATGTTTTGCGAGCGAATGATTTTTAGTTAAAGCAACGGAAATAGGATTTTCTTCCAAAAACAATTGTGTCCCAAACTGCAAATCCAAGAAAAAAAGGAAATTTTTCTTATTTTTTTCTTTTTTCTCTCCTTTTTTCCACCAAAAGACAGACCAATAATATGATGAAAATATATTTAACATGATGGAAAGGTAAAAATTAATTATTCCCTTAAACAGCTGCGATTTCCGTTTACTACATTTAACAACAATTTCCTCTTTCTAACGAACAATATTACTTCCCTCTAGTTGTGGTTAAAAACAAGTTGTTTTAAACCTTCCTACAGTATAACGCTTACTTCGTACAATATAAGAGAATAAAAGTATCGTAAATGATTAGTTACATTTTGGAAAAATATAGCTTCAGATTTTATTTGTAGAAATGTTAACAATTGGACTATAAAGCTAATTTCCTTTAGAACTAATTGACTACGAACCTTGCTGGGTAAAGGAAACCAATGAATCAGAACCGACAAAAACAACGCTATTTACATGTTTGTACTCTAATCGGTTATCGATTATTGTTTGGCTACACTGCAGAGTCCTTATTCATATTGATAAGTGTGTTGTAATTGAAAACCAAGCACTAAAAGAAAAATATAGTATTGGTTTCATTGAATTTAAATACTATAGGTTATCCTCCGTTGAGCTCCGTTGAGCTTGTGACGCACCACCGTAGTAGCATTTACTAAATTTGCTTTAAAATTATTTTATGCCTAATTTTCCATTGTTCTACGTTATTAAAAAAAACTAGCCTTTTTACGAACCACTTTGTAAAAGACGGCTTTTCTGTGTCACACTAAAATGGTTCCCTTTAAGTAATGCATACACTGTTAAGAAATAGTTTTACTCAAATTGTACTATGTTAGGAAACAATGTCTAGAATATCCCGATCGGTTGTCAATGATTGCAGATACTGCATTTTTCCTTTTAAACTAAAGTGTTTATCATATAACATTCAATAACAGATCTGAAGCTTTCCCATGCAGCGCGACATGAGATGCAAATGTTGTGCAGAATCAGCGGTTTTGCTCATGCTATTATATTTACCTCATTACTCATGAAGGGAATGGACTGCGGTCTCATTTATCTTACGCTATTTCGTTGCAAATTCTAACATACTTTTTCGCTTATTTTTTCCTTTTACTTTTTGGTTTTGATCGAATGGACTGGATATGTGATAATGCTGAACGCTTAGAACGAAGAAGAAACACTCCAAGAAATCTCATCGAGACGAAGACAGCGATACGTCCGATTCGGAATCTGATTCCGATTCCAAAAGTGATGCTTCCTCGGATTCGGAACGCGAGAACAGCAGCAAGCGGAAGAAAAAGTCCTCGAAGAAGGATAAGGTATGACCATTTCACACCATAAACAATTGTTGCTACTATTGGTTATTTTGTATATTTGATACCATGTAATACTAACCATTGCGCGCTTTTTGAACACCTATATCAACACCTGCCCAACTGTGAATATTCTGCTACCTGTATGAGATATATTTATGAATACGAAACAAAAAGAGAGACGCATAGTTATAAATGAATGAATGCACAGTCATTAACGTATCTCTATCACAGCATATAAAAGTATTTTCCTTCTTGTGCGCTTTGTAAACCCCGTCATCTGCTTGTAAACTTTTGTTTGTTTTTTTTCTTCTTTTAGTTTGAAAGTTGTTTGGGTTAATGGCTAGCGAATTATGCTTTAGTTGGTTGCTGAATGAATCAGTTAATTTAACAAAATACTACTACTTCAATTACATGTAATTATTCTCTGTGTGATTATATCATTCAATTGTTGTAACACTTTCTTTTTATCGCATAATTAAAAGCGGAACTCTTGATCGAAAAATTAAGATGATGAAGGTATTTTTGTAATAGTTTATTTATTCTAATTCGAAAACAACATGAATATACACCAATATCTATATATATATATATATATATATATAGCTTTGTATATACTTTATATCGTTGAATTGCGTTGAATTTGTTTTCCATTACATTAAGAATAATTTTAATATTTGTTTTATTAGTTAATGTGTGAGTGACGGCATTTTTTTAAAGTTGTTTAGTAATACTGAAACAAACATTTTTTGTATGTTGCCTAAAATTATATTATCAATTGATTTATTTATTTTTTCAATATCACAATTAAATTTTGGTACGTTTTATTCATTGCAGCAGCTCAATGTCACACTTACTTAGAATATTATTCATTCGAAAATTAAACATTAGTTCATAGTCAAATTGATTGTCAATTGTTTTTGTTTTCACATTCTTAGATGTTTCCGATCTTTAAACGCCGTAAATTGTAATGCATACTGTACCGACTAATTCCGTTCGATAAACGCTTCATTCTCTTCACAGAAAAAGAAATCATCCAAAAAGAAGAAGGCAAAATCCCGATCACCATCGCGCAACAAGTAAGAAGTTTCTAGTGTTGAAATTAGCTTTCCATTATTAACAGCAATCTATTTGAATTGTAATAATTACAGGTCACCCGACACTTCTAGTAAAAAGACGTCTGTGGAAGAACAAAAACAGCAAGATAAACACAAGGAAACTTCATCCGAGACAAGAAATGAGGATCGAAACAGACGTTCGATTGATCGCAATGCCGGGCGTAAGGATCGTTCCAACAGTCGAACACGTAACGATGGTCATCGGACACGAGAGTCTAGTCGGGAACGGGGTAACAATGTTCGCCGAGGACCATATCGTCCAGACAGATACGAAGAAAATCGTTTCGGTGTGAATCGAGTTGAGGGAAGCTACTTTAATCGCTATCGTGATCGGGACCGTGACAACAATTGCGTTGCAGAAGACCGTCCCCGTCGTAGTCGTTCGAAAAATCGACGCCGTGACCGTTCTCACGAGCACGAGCGCAATGATAGATCACATTCTCGCTCGCGGTCCCGCTCAGGAAGCCAAAGACGGCGTCCAAATCGTTCTGCTGCGCGAGGATATAGTGTAGAAAAATCGAAACACGCTAATAATCGCCGCGAACGAACACCTCAAAAGCAGACGGATCTTGACAAAAATCGCGAAAGGGATGGTGATCGTGAAAAAGGTCGCGACCGAACTAGGGATCAAGATACCGACCGTTCCCGCGATAGGGAACGCGAGCGGCGACATGATGATCGCGAAAGAGGCAGGGAAAATAATCGCGAACGCGAACGCGACAGTAACCGTGACCGTGGCCGAAATCGTTCACCAAGTCCCAAAAAGAGGGAAAATCGATCACCACCGCGTCGTCAACAGCAAGAGGAGCAAGCTTCTAAAAAGCGTGAAAAATCGCCACGTCGTTCACCTGATCGTAAATCCAAAACAAATACGGTTGCTAGCGAATCTAAGCATCGTAAGCGATCTCCATCTCCGAAGGCAGCATCATCTAGCCATCAGTCTGTTACAAGTTTGACGGATAAGACCGACAAATTAGCGCATCATCAGCACAGTTCTCCAAAAGCAGCTGTTAAGAAGGAATCTACATCATCATCGGATGAATCAGAATCAGATTTGGACTATTCGCCTGCCAGAAGACATCCGGAACGTTACAGCGATATACTGCAACGTATCAAGTCAACCGGTGAAGCCAATGGAGAAGATCACGCCGATAAAATGTCGAGGAAAAACAATAAACAGCAAGCGTCGGCGATTGCCTCGTCTTCTCCACGCGAGTCTCGCAAACTGGAACGATCAGTCAGTCCCGGGCGGGAGAGATCCGACAAGAATGTGACGGAGGAAAGCAAATTCAAGGAACGTCATTCTTCCAAAAGCCCTCATACTCAGAGAGATCGTTCTCGTTCACGCTCGAAACGTCGCAGATCGACATCGACTTCCCCAAAGAAAAAGGATACGTCCCGATATGGATCACCAGTCAATGCAAGGAAGCGAGACAAACCTGTTTCAACTCCAGCTGAATCGCATCCTTCAGCAAAATCATCGGAAAAATTGTCAAACTCGTCGTCTCCCTCGTCAAAGCAAGCAATGTCACGATCTCGTTCACCTGAGGTGAAAAAACATCGCCAAGAACGAGATTCGCGGAATCAATCGTCACCCGCTCGTACCACGAAAACAACCCAAAATGAACGGGACCTAACAGAAAGTAGGCGCCCTGATACACGCAGTCCCGAGAAAAGCGATTCAAGAAAAGCTAGAACAAAAAAATGTTCCACTGCTGCAGTTTCGTCTTCGGCATCGTCAACAAACGTCCCCACGGCGGTCGTTGTTCAGCAGCCCGTTGTGCAGCTACACTCTCCCGAATCGGAACATTCCCAATCCGATAGCGATGAGCGACAACCGGAGCGTAAGAAAATGCATCCTGATCGTGACGACCTGGACGCGTTCCTTCCTATTTATGATGAAAATAGAGAACAGGAGAAAGATCTAACCTTGCTAAAAGCTTTGAAACATGATCTAGCTGCGAAAGCGAAGCAAAGTTTGGAGAAGAAAAAATCTGGCTCCGAAGGTGTTGGAAGCAACAGTGCCATAGCGATAAAAGTTGGACTGTTGGGCAAACCGGTCGACACGGCCTCTGGCGCGGAGGTGCGTATCGGTGAGACACGCGAACGCGAATTGCAGCTTTTACAAAGCAAACAGCACCAGTCGGCTCAGCCTAGCACTAGCAAAATGGAACCAACAAAACCAAACGTTTCCAATGAGAAGCAATCGGTCGTTTTAAAAGCAAACAATCCTTCTTCCGATGGAGTCCAGGAGGATAGCAGCAGTACACAAATGAAGAAGGATATTCACGAGATACTTAGCACGGTCGGTGCATGTGCAGTTGCGAACGGCTCGGAAGTCGCTGCCAGTCTGGCGAAGACGACAATCTTACATGCGGTAGATAGTATACTGAAGGAGAAAATATCGGGCACTGCAAAGGAGAAACACACCGGATCCGGCAGTAAAACTCGTGCTAGTACAAGAAGCAGCCGTTCGAGATCGCGCTCTCGTTCTCGCTCACGTTCGCATAAGTATGATGGCTTGGACATAATAGATACGTTTCAAAGATTTGCTCACATCTTGGATGTTTTTTTTTGCACAGGTCTCGTAGCTACAGCAGCTCAAGCAGCGGTTCTGGTAGCTCGCGCTCACGCAGTCGATCCTCTTCGTCACATAGTCGCAGCTCTTCGGAGCGTGGCAGTAGCCGCTCGAGAAGCCGCTCCAGTAGCCATTCGTCACAATCTTCACCGCGATCGCGTACAGCATCGCGTTCACCCTCGATACCGCGCCGCGCTGGGTCACCTTCGTTCCTTGATCGGCGCCGTATCACCAGGTAAGCATTATGACCGTATTATCGACCGTTGTTAGGCTTGCACCGATGTGTTCAAAGCATTGAATTGTGTTCAAAGCACTTTTAAGTCGTCTAGCGCGTTGTTATTTTCCGTTGTATATATTGTTTTACATTATTGTTTCTTTCTTTTTTTTTAATAATTCCTTGTTTATTTTAATTATACACTTCCACAACAAAAAAGAACATCCCGATCGCCACCCCGTAGTTTCCGAACCCAGCACAATCTCAGACCACGACGGCGTTCATCCCACTCTAGGTCTTCGTCTGATTCGTCCGCTTCATCCCGTCGCTCGTCTCGCTCCCGTCGTGCACGCTCGCGAGCTTTATCGCCACGGCTATCGTATGGTAACCGGGAACGGTTGCGATCACGTGATGAACGGCGCACTGCCAACAGATCCACACATCATTCTCGGTCCTCTTCCAGATCTTACTCACGGCGTCAGGATTATCGAGCGGATCGTTAGATATTACACCAACTTTCCCCACCACCTTGTTTTATGTGAAAACCATTCGTCTTATGAGTTGTAGCATTACGCTAACATTGAATACAGCTTTACCCATTGAGGTAGAATAAAACCTACGTTTATAACATTGTAAACCTCAATAATTGATATTGATCACAATACAATATATAGAGGCATCGTGTAAATTTAAACATCAAATTTCGAAATATATTTCTCTTATCCTACTCCTCGGTTTACTTTTTATTATTTCCAACCTTTCATCCATTTTGTTTCTTAAATATTAGTTATTGTTTTCTTCTTCAGGTTGTGTGTTATAGAAGCGCTAGCCGGTAGTGTGTGTGTGTTATTATGCTTATTTATCTATTTGCATTTATTTTCCTTATGTTGTTCCAGTTTTGTGAGTATTCGAGTCGGCGAGTTTTTTTTTAAATCAGCTACTTTTGAGAAATGTAACCTAACTAACATATGATTCATTAACTATATTTCTAATATCGTTGCTAACCCTGGAATCTTCGTGTTGCACGCGTTAAAAGTGCACGCAAACGTCCGATACCGTATCGGAGACCGACGCCATCATCTCCTTCGAGTGGTAGTAGCTACCACAACCGTGGCAGCCACTCAAGAAGTCGTAGCCGTAGCAAGAGCTAAACAGTTGAATGCACCGAACTTTTCAAGATCTTTAAATACGCCTCAGTCGTTGTTGATGGGGATATATGGTCACCGTCAGCTATACACACAAACACCACCCAGTCGATGGTCATCCTATTTACAATTCGTCCATCTCAGGATAACGTTCAAATAGATACGATGATTAGGTATCTTCTATGAAGTGTGCACCCTACAATGGCAACAAAAAAAACCGTATTCAACATCCAAAGTCAGCTTGAATTCTATACGCGTCAATCAATCCTGTACATTCCAGACGAAGGATGTAACGTTGATCCAGCGTCCTTTGATCATATCATACATGATCGTGTCATTTCAATGAAATTATTTAGCCACAAATAGCACCGTAGGTGTAAATTACAGAATCTCACAGAAAGGAAAAGGAAAGCAATCGCAAACAAAACGTTACACCACTGTTGGTAAAATTGCTTTTAAAGTACTACTTTCTGTCATATTAGTTTTGCAATGCCACAAATGCACATAAATTTAATTTGGTAGCAGGTGTTTTTTTTTCGATGATTGCAATATTAGTTAACATAATTCTAGTCGCATTAACAAAATATTTATTTGTCAATTTTTTTAAATATTTTAACAATACTCATGCTTAAGTAGTAGCATAACTGATTTAAAAAAAACTAGAAAACATGTAAAATTTCTTTGCTAACTATTTTTGATTCAGAAGACGATCATGAACCTTCTAGTAAATAAAAAGAAACATATAAATATTCAAGACTAGCAAAACGATAATGGTTGAATTTATTTGTATTACAATCGAATTAATAACAACACCGAAATTTGTAACATTATATTTCCCCATCGTAAGGTTTTTATTTTCGTTAAACTCTTTCGTTCGTTCCCAAACCCCTTACCTAGCCATACAGTGCGTATTTTTGTTCTCGTTTCTACTCCATCAAACGTTATATGTACCCGGGTACTGGAATATTTAATATTATACAAACAAATGCAGTGTTCCTGGCAGACGATTAAGTTCTGTTCCGTTCCATATGCTGCTTCCCAGGGAGTCAAATGGGAGTTGATCAGGTGGATTTGCTCTTGTCCTGTGCCTGCTGTTGGCGGCGCAGTTCTGCTTTTCTTCTCTTAGTAGACAACACAACCATCCAACAGAATCCAATGATGTTGGCAAAAAGAACGCGCAGCTAAACGGGAGGTTAAAAGAAATGGAAAATTTTAAATTATTTTACTGTACTATTTAGACAATTTTCAACATTCTACTTACCATAGGTGGAACGTAGTTGAAGTTGATGAATACAGGCAATGTAAGGAATTTCCAATTACCCCGCAGAATGCTACGAAACTGGGTAATCAAATTGACGAACGCTTCGTCGTGACTTTTGTACTCAAATCGCGAGATAAAGTACAGCGACAGGGCGGTAATGACTGGCGCAAATAAGGTTCGCTCTCCAAGCAACATTAATAGCTTCTTGAAGCGGGTATCATTAGTAACACGATCTAGCCAGCTGTAGAAGAAATGCGACAGTGGGCCAGTAAAGATCAGGCCGAACAAACCGTACGCCAGCACCGAATCCTTGTTGACTTGCTTGACACCACCGAGCTTCTGTGAGACCAAGTTCGCGGAGGATGCAATAACGCAGCTGGAACGAAAATTATATAGCCCTGTGACAAATACCAGTACACCCGGAACCAGTTGCTGAACGTGGTGAATAACCTTACCTCGTTAACGCTTTCGTACGAAGTGGATGCTCGAAGAGTTGTTCCAGGTAGGAACCGAGCAGGTTGTAAATCGGTCTCGAAAGGGACATATTGTCGGCTTTTTAAAAGGTCAAACACCAAGCAGGAGTTAAAAATACGATGTGAAAAGTGAGCTGTAATTAAATAAAATTAATTTATAATTATTACTCGATTGTTTCGTGTCATACCGGTGCAAAATGCAAATTTAGAATGGAAAACACACACCGTACGTCAGGACCGTATCAAGTTACAATTTACTCTAGTTATCACTTCGCAAAAAGAAGAGAACGATCGTGCGAGAAGCGAACCAAATGATAAAGCTTCTTGCATTATCTGGTGATAATACAGTTGGACGGCCAGTCCTTCTTGGGTTCTCGCGACAAGCCAGATACGAACTTTGAGCAAGTGTACCAGAAGGCCAACCAAAGTTTAGTCTCTGTCGGATAATGGGCGATTATTTCACTTGATAAGCACCCCGGCAGATAGCACCACGATCGTAAACAGTGGTGCACAAATACAGCAACCAAACCTCGGCACATAGGTCAAAGGTTTTTCTTACCGAGAAGGAAAAGAGGTCAATCGAGTGTAAGCTTGCCTTTAACGTGGACAATAGAGCAGGTTTTGGGTTACAAACATTCAACTTTACAAACTATTTGTTAGGCCTGCAGTAATGCACTGTACGGAGCAGTATTTTATTTGAATTTCACACTTTTTGCGTCGATTTGTACCAAGAATTAGGTCGCAGTGTTTTGTTGAACCGTACTAACGGTATACCGTACTGACACTGATGTTGACAGTCATCAAGCTGCTTTCTGTAGCGAACACTTTTCCCTATTTTTGGAACATTCGTACGAACCTTATCAACGCATAAAATTCATCTCAAGATAACGAATTACGTATATAAAGTCTGAATAATCAAAAACAATCGTAAATACCTAGTTCAGTTCCTTTCTGCGGTGGCAAACATATTTGTGTCAACCGGGCTTTAGTATGAAAACTGTCAACAGTGTGACAGCTACGAATCGGCCCGAGGTGGGACAGCTGTCAGACGTAGCAAAAGGAAAATATTATTTCATCACACGCAAACGAATTTTAAAACGGTGTGGACGTTCATTAAGTCCACGTGAAATTACGTTCAAGTTGTAGTGCATTTATCGCCCCGTTCTCTTCTCCTCTTGTTGATGTTGGCCACATAAATGGCAGCAGCAACCATTTGTGAAGGAATTGTTTGAATCCAGTCAGCAATCAGTCGCGAATAATTTAATGGATGGTAGAGACTCATCGGAACAATCACCTGATATCGCAATATACGTACGTGTCTCTTTGTTGAATACGAGCCGAACGTAATTTACGTGAGCAGAAGCCGCGGAGTGCTGCATTCCAAATTCTAGTGAGTGTTTTCTACAGTTGATGTGCCTTAGTTTGCGGAGTTCCAATTTCTACTGTGCTATCTGTGTCTAACAATCGTATCCAAAGCTTTCGTTGTGTATCTGATAGTGGAAAACTGGCGTTGGGAGGTTTCGTTGTTTTTAACAGCAACAAAAAAGTCATCAATCCATTTACTACGAACGGCCAACTATTGCCAAGGATAGTGAATACCCATTCAGTTGGAAAGTGAATCTGAGCGTACCAATCGAATGCGATCGAAACGTCGCGAACTTGGGGGGAATATGAAGCGATGAATACCCACTATCACCCCCCAAAACGAAGGGGTGAGAAAGAAGCAAAGCCACTCTGTGCCGTTGTGCGTGTGTTCGTTGTTTTGTGTGTGTGTGTGCAAACAAACAGGGATGTCACAAGTTAGTGCTGCACCAAAAAACCCCAGCACAATATCACTCCCTCCATCATGTCCTCCTTGGGTTGGAAAATAATGTCCGCCCGGTTTGTGATTTGTTTTGTATGCATCTGTTTTGCGCTCCCCATGCCGTGTAGGCAATTGACGTTCACCAGCACAGTACATAGTGCGCCTGTGCGCTGTTGGTACATACATTTTTTTTTTCGGGGTGTATTTTAGAGGGTGGTGTCGTGATTGGAACCATTGTAAGCATATTTTGGTTAATTGGATCAACACCACAAACGTTGAACTGTTTGATCTAGTTAGCAAGGCAAGGCGTTATCGTCAGTTTATTCGGTGGAACGGTTGTATTAGATAGACTGCAAATTAATGTGGTTTGTGCTATTGCTCTAATCCTTCAACCATCATCCGGGAGTAAGTTGTAGACCACGGTGTACGTGACTTCGGCCATAAAGTAGATATCCTTTTTTTGCTTTTGTGAAAGACATGTGAAGCGTTAAAAACCAGTTTTGCTGCTTGAACTTTATCCATTCTCTAGTTATGTGGTTTTTATTTGCCTATCTGATGCACGTTACCTCCTGGTTGATACAAAAATGTCCTGCATACACATCGGGTTTGGGATTTTTTTTCTCCAGTTACCTGATTCATGTTTTTTTTTCATGCTTCCATTTTCAGTGTAAAATTATGCGAAGGAGCTGAATTACTGTGCGGCGACCTTCATAATGTATGTCGACCACCACATTCGCCCCCAGGAGGAGGTACCATTGAGTGGGTGACAATGTTTTGCGCGAGATTCGAACCGGGAAGTTGAAATAAATTGGTCCATGTTGACACCGGACTAGGCAAACTAGATCGATAGCCTAAAGATGATTCCGACCGGTTTTTGGTTGATGCGCACCATCGAGACCAGGAAGCGCACATTGACTACTCTAACGCCGAAGCAGCGCCGCAGGCGAATGGCGAATCTGGCGGAAATATGGAAACGTTTTTCGAAAGGTGTGCACCACACACACGTGTGCCCGTCATTGAAATGGCCATATCGCACGGTCAACGACGATGGCTCCGTGTATCTGCCCGTTGCTCATCACATGATGAAGTGGGGTTGTTGTGGCATGATTTGATAATGCGCCCAAGTGCCCTATCTCGGCTACAACACACACGTAAACGCGCGGAAAAAAACCATAACAAATGTCGTCGTGCGTGCCTGCCACAAATCACACGCCAACGATGATCTTCATCGTTTTAAGCTACGGGTTTTGGCTTGGTTTCACTTCGCCTGTGAAATCGCTTTTTGGGTAGTTTTCGTCGTAGAAACATATTTTTGCTGGTTGAATGACTTCTAACATCTAGTGTGCCGTGGCGTGCGTGTCGAGGGTGCCTTTTTTCTCGTCCACTATCATCACCATTCAACGGTGTGCTAATTAAGTGCTTCTCTTTAGTCATCAAGCCAGCAGCCAATATCGGCAAACCCGGGGGGGGCAAACATTAGCTCATGAATATGCCCATCCATCCATCCGTAACGTGGTTTTGCGGTTTTGAAATCCATCCCAACGGCAATGAGAGATACAGATATTCTTTGGTCAATTTTCACTATCGCTTCCAACACACCACCGCTACGTACACCTTCGTTCAAGGGCATACCGGACAGGGGGGAGGGGAGGGTATTGCATCGGCCTACCGTCATGCCCTACTGTGTAGGGGTTAAGCGATCCATCTATCCGTATGTGGCTACATGCATATTTATGTACGGCGCAGGGCAATTTTTTTTTGTTGCACCTTTCATATTTCCAGCGTACGGGCACGTATGCTGCACTCATACGAAACATTAAACTGAGAAACAATTTGGGTCGCCACAAATGGTCTCGGTCCTGTCGCTGCCGGTTACCGGTTGTGTTGTCGCAAAAAGACCCGTCCGTAACCTTGAAGTTAGGTTTGGCTAAATTGTTGTTGCTTGGTCTGTTAAAAACCCTCCCCTTCCCACCTCATATTCATAATGGCAGGGAGGGGAGAAAGGGGGGGAGTAAGCAAAACAAAGAACAAGAAAAAAGATTTTAAATTATTCAAAGTAAGGCACCGTTTTGCACCGAATATCGCGGCGGTCAGGGACGTTTGGTTTCTGTGTGTTTTATGCTCTATATGCACTTAAAGAATCAAGTAGTTGCTCTATCAATGAACTAAGAATACATACCACAGTAGGTACACTAGGTTGAGGGCGCTATAACCTTAATAGGGAATGACGCAGTTGACAAGATTCTTATCAATTCAATGCATACGCATGTTCCCGTCGTGAGAAGTAATCTGGTCAGGGTACAACCTCTTCGGCGCAATTTTTTTTATTTTTGCGTTTACGTGCAGATTGTTTTTTTTTCTCTGTTTGAAACACAATTATTTACAGACATCTCTTTTCACACCTTCAAACATTTTATTTTAAGAGCACCGGATACTAGATTAAACGGAAATCATTTCAAAACAGTTCACCCTGTAATAACCTGAATTTGCTTCGTAACTGAATCGTTAATGTTTGATGATGACGTGGACGCCACTTCCAAGACGCCGTAATTAGCATAAAAAACCCTCTACCATCGAAAAAGGACACGTCACAAATGTATTGCGTTTACGTGTTTCTAATACCACCGTGTTGGTCAGATATAGTAGAGTTTTTTGTACATCCATTTGATTGGTGTTCGATATGCGACGTACATCCTCTCTTACGATCGGCCCACCGACGTTGTTAGGCAGCTGCGTTGCGTGCGTAATGTAAAAGATGGTGACCATTCTTTCATAACAATAGCAAAAAGGAAGTAGGAAACTGTTTGTTTACGCATGTTATTCCACGCACAAAACAACATATTGCTCTTTTGAATGTTTCAAATTTTGAAGAAAAACAACTCAATACGTTCTCGTTCAAGAATCACTAACCCGGTTCATGTTCATTTGTATGCAAATGGCAAGAAAAAAAATAAACTCCACAAGGTTGCAACCTTGAAGAAGAAGAAAAAATTCTTTATCCTTCACTGTTGATTTTTGCTGCACCAAATTCTCATATATATATATACCAAAACGGAAACCACCCTGGCTGGAGCCACCCTGAAACGGATGAAATATCGAGAGTGGTTAAACTGGCTTTCAAACTTCCACTTCTTCCGACGTGTGAAGTCGTTGACCATCGATGCAACGCTTTCCATATACGATTGCTGCAAGCTTGTTGGTTTGTTGACAGAGGAAAAAAACCTTTTTTGCTACAACCGATCCGATGACAAGGCGTTGCTATGGGAGCTTTTGGGTACAGTTTTAGAAGCCACGTGTTTAGTAATCTTTACAATGTATTGATCTAGTCGAGTAGAACGATCGAACAGGCAGGCGTTGCTAATTGTTTCTCCCTTTTTTCGTTTTTAGGTGGCGAAATTGTCCTAATTCCATCGGAATGGCATCAACGACAGATATTCCTCCGGCCGTGGGTACATCGCCCACCGCTCCATTGCTAGAGGATCTCAACGAGGACACGTCCTCATCGTCTACCTCGACGGCGTCGACGACGACGACGGACAGTGGTAAACCTTCGACATCGTACAGCTTTTCCTTGATCGGTTCGGATGGGCCCGGAAGCAGCAGCAGCAGCAGCAGTACCAGCTACAGCACTAAGCGAACGCTAGCAAATGAATCGAACGACGCCGGTGGCAGTGCATCGAACAGTAAAACCAAGATACAGCTAGAAAATGTCACCGAGGAGAGTGGTGGTGGTGGCGAAGGGGAAGGTGCAGCTGGACCGTCCTCGACCGACACGGGCACCGGTGGGGAGGAGGAGAAAAAGGACGACTCCATGTTTGAGTGTAACATCTGCTTAGACACGGCCAAGGATGCGGTGGTCAGCATGTGTGGGCATCTGTTCTGCTGGCCGTGCATTCACCAGTGGATGAACGGGTACCGCAACACCTGCCCGGTGTGCAAATCGTCCATCAGCAAGGAGAAGGTCATACCGCTGTATGGGCGTGGCGGCAGCAAAGAAGATCCGCGCAAAACCGTACCACCGCGGCCGGCCGGTCAGCGTACCGAGCCGGAACAGCCGCACGGATTTCAGAGCTTCACCGGGGACGGCAGCTTCCATATGTCGTTCGGTATCGGTGCGTTCCCGTTCGGGTTCTTTACCTCCACGCTCAACTTCGGCGATTTCCGCGGTGCGGGCAATGTGACGCGGGAGAATACGCGCGAAGGCGAGGAGGACCAGTTCCTGTCGAGTGTGTTCCTGTACGTGGCGCTCATCTTTTTAGCCTGGCTGGCCATGGCTTAAGAAAAAACGGCAAAGGAAGAAACTTCTCTTCATCATGCTGATGTGAGTCAGATGTGCCCGAAGACATCCGCACAAGTACACACGCGCACACACACACATATGGACGTTAGGAACAAAATGAGATGCGAGAATGATTGTCTAGCCGAATTGGGAACGATCTTTTAGTTAAGCTTTGTTGTTCATCGATGTCTAAATATTAGAATTATTGTTAACTTTGGCAAATTTTGTAGAACATTTTCACCTTAAAACCGTGCGGTACATGAACACGGTACAATCTGCTTTGTGATATTTTAGAGGGGAAAAGAAAGACGTTTGGTCAACGCAATATAATCACAGTGCAGTACATGTTTTACAGCAAAGAAACTAATGTTAAATGGAAGCAAAAAGTTTAGAAGGGTATTACGTTAAGTTTTCTTTTCACACACGCGAAAAGACAAACAAAGTAGGTGATGTTTAATGTTTTTTTTTATCTGAAGCCTTGAGAATTTGTCTTACGTTGGTAGACGTGTGGGTGTATGTGTGTGCGTGCGTATTTGTGCTTTGCGCATCGAAAGGTGTACGTAATTTATTGAATGTAATATGTATAAAAGTAAATTGTGCGCGCATAATGCATTTTTGGCAGGTATCCCAAGCGATCGGCGAAGACATTTGTAATTATGTATATGTGTATGTAACGTCTAATCTATCCTTATTCGTTTTCGTATGGGTTTAAAAAAAAAACAAGCACCGAACAGACTTTGTCTTGGTAGTGTTTTCTGTTTTTACTATGTTTTCTTTCTCGTGCAAACAAAAAAAATTAAGTTGGGAATACTATCGAAGGCACCGGGAACGAGAAGGAAGCGTGTCGCGTGCGAAACGCATCTCGTTATAATGAGTAGAATCGTGTCAGTAAAGATTAAGTGGTAGAATTGAAAAGTGAAATAAAAAAACTGTAAACAAAAAGAACTTTGCCACCATTATTGCTTTACCGGCGAAGCGGAGATGTTGCTCGGAAAGAAAGTACAAAATGTCTTATATTCTGCGAAGAGTTGATTCCTATGAGCCTTATTTCTCATGTTCACTCTATTCAAACATAGCGTTAATCAACAGTGAAAGATGAATGTTATGTTGATAGCTGAAACGGAGCAGGTTTCTGGAGAATTTGGAGAAGATTTCAACGACAGGGAAAGAGACGATAATAGTAATGATAAACATAAAAACTTTCTAGTCCAAAAATTTACTTCACTTCGGATGTGTACAAAATCACTCAGCTGTTCTTCTTCTGCAAAACATTAATATCTTGGCAGTGCTAATTGCATTTACCAAAACGAATAAATTGTTTCGTTGTACTTGAATCTTCTCATCGCTTCATAACAAAAATACAAAATACTCCAAGCGATTACCACATAGCGTAGTATGTTCGTTTTTTTATCTTATTTATTTTTCAATCAACAAAAACCTTTCATTCTTTATATCCATTTGTTGTCACTTTTCTCCTCACATCAGCACAATCGTATGTTTTCGCATAACTAACCGATCATTTTCTTTCTAATGTTAGAGTCAGCATGTGTTTTATGTTTTGTGTGTGTTGTATTGTGTTCATGTTGGTTTGTGTTTGTTTTTTAATTGATAAGATTGCTTGATCCTACTGTTAAGCTTCATTACGCCTTTCGTAACTGCATTCGAATGAAAAAATATTTTAACCTTTTACTTTGCTAAACAGGCTGCAAACCAGAGGCGGGTGTGAACGAACGAGGATGTGTTTTGCAACGGCAAATAAATTCTCGCATAAGCTTATGATCATCTTAAATAAATTCTCATGTTTTTTTTTCGAGTAAATAATAAAGAAAACGATTATGAAGAATGGTATCGAGAAGCTCGACTAATCAAAAACAAAGAAGCAAATTCCATCATTCGTTTTATTATTTTCCAATGAGAAGGATAAAATAAAATGAAAAAAAAAACACTAAATTACTCTAATATTTACCTTACATGAACGGATCCATTACGTTTCTTTTTTATCTAGCAAAGTACGAGCAAAAAACAATCAAACCGAATTGTGTTTGTAAAGTTACAAACGTTTTTTTTTCGGCACGCTCCTCATCAAGGCTTAACGAGCTAAGGGCCCTAACCATCATGTAGTAAAACGAAAAGAAGGAAGAAAAAAAACACATGCATTCTAGGTGATCTTCGGCGCAGCTTCGGGAAGCTTGTTTGCTCACTTTTTTGTTTCCTCTTCTGTTTTTTTTCTCCTTAAATATTCACGATTTTCGGTTTGTTTTCAATGTTTCAACCTGTTTTATTGCATATACTGTACGCAAACCGTTACCGTTCGCCTCAGTATCAGTACTTGCGTGCGCTCAGCTTTTCTTACTATAATTACTCTAAGCCAAACTTCTAAACCAAACCCTTGTTGTGTGTGTGTGTGCTGCTTCGTTCTGTTGTTGTTCTTTTTGCTGCTGCTTTTATCACTCGGTTGCTTCGATTCGTATCGATCGAATGAAAATGTTTGCTTGTATCTCTACTCATCGTTTGACATGTTTCAACGTTTCCTTGAATGGTTAAACGCTTTATTTGCCTTATATCCAATTCGGGTCTAGTTTTGTTTGCATTAATATATGCTTCTACTGAGTTATATTATACTTGGATTCTTTTCTTTTTCCTGCTACGTGCGAATGAATTGCATTTGCTTCTCACTTAAGCTTATCTTAAGATTCATCTCTTAGCATTTATATCCTTCGAAACTTCCCATTGGCTTTTCTCTTAAAGTTTTTGTTTTACTCCTTCGTAACCTGCTGTTGTGTGTGTTCGTTTTTGTTTTCCTCTTCTGCATCATCATTACGCTCATTGCACTATTGCGCTTTTGTATGATTTCTCTTACATTTGTTTGTTTTATTTCGTCGTTCGATTATTAAAACTACCGTAAATCGCTAGATTGCGGTATTATAAGTTTCATACAATCTTTTATGATTTTGCTTTATAACATAGTTCTATTACACCCGACAGTGTGTCTGCTGGTCGAATCGATGTGTACGTCCCGTGCCGGCGGACTTCCCCCGTAGGCATGCTGCGATATGCTTCCCGCTTCCGCTTTATTGCCACTTGTGTAACCTTTGCCCAGCAACAAGGAACCGACGATTGCAGACAACAACAACAACAACAGAGAGCTACGAGGCTCAGCAGTACAACGGCAGTACACAGCACACCACACGCAGTACTCACAAACACCTTTCTCATTTGTTTTTGCGGCGCTGTGAGCGTTGGTGGACAACCTTTCGCTTAAATATACGCTCTTGAGACCGAGGGGGGGGGGGGGGGGGGGGGGTTTTAAATATCTGCAAAGAAAAAATGTAGAAAAAAAAACGTACAACATAATCAGAAGTTATCTAATACTTGTAAACAAAATGTAATTTCGCTTTACACAGCCGTGACACCTTTTTTCGCTTCAAGTGTTAAAATCGTACAAAACCCGACCGCGGACCCAACAAAATTTATTATTTCGCTATGCCCCTGTTGCATTATCTATATTTAAAACACATAGTTGCTATTTTTAACCGAATGCATCAATCGATTGGTGCTTTCCTTTCTCGTCGCTTATCTTGTTTGCATTCATTTTACTGGTGCAAGAAAAAATAAACAGAAAATGAAAAACCCGCTGCTGTAAAACGCAACTCTCGGTTAGCGGTGTACGGGTGTAATAGATGGAATTTAAAACCAAGGCCTAGGTATGCTTATCAAGTTGCAGTGCGTCGAGTGCACTGCCGACAGGAAGGTTACCGAGCGCGCGAGAGCATTCGCTCGCTTTCTTTTCCTTATTTTCGCGCACCGTTCCTGAGTTGGCCATTCGCCTCAATCCACGCTGTCGTGGGTTGTTTGGTTGTGCATTTTCGCTCGCTCTCGATCTCGCCCCCTACACACTGTCAACGGCTTCAACTAATTCTACACAAACACTAGGACAGCGTAACACGACGAGGTGTACATATATGTCCAATGGAGACGCGCAATGATTGTCTACAGTAATCAGTGCAGTTGTATGCATTCACTCATTAATGGAAACAACCCTTATAGTAGCTGCAAAGTTTAGAACTAAATGCGCTGTCTTCCATCCTGTTCCTTTATCCTCTTTTGCCCCGATAATTAGGAAGACAGCCCCTTAACCTTTCTTGACCATTACTCGCTTATTTGATACTAGTTTTCGTACCCTCATTTCCCTCACTCACCTAACATTATGTGATATTCCAGGACGATGTCGATAGAACTTCGATACTGCCGCCAGTTCCGCCGCCACCGGCGTTCGGTGGTTGACCGGAACCGCCAGCACCACCGCCGCTTCCGCCGGACGACGATGAGGTTGATGATGATGTTGAGGTTGCAGATCCGGTCGAACTGATCGAGGCACTATCGGCGGCACCGGCACTACCATTCGTGTGCGCCTGCGACGAATGTTGGTTGGCCTGTTGCAGCGAACCGGACGCACCGTTCGCATTCCACTGCGTTTGCGATTGCTGCGGGCCCCAGATGCGCACCGTCCCATCGTCCGAAGCGGACGCCAACAGTGACGGGTAGACCGGGTTCCAGCTGACACAGTTCACCGTGCGCGTATGGCCGATCAGCGTGGCCAGCGGTTCCTCCCGGCGGATGTGCCATATGTACACCTTGTTATCTTCGCTTCCGCTGGCGACGAAACTTTCGTTCACGCCGCCGAAGCACGAGTAGATGGTGTAGTTGCCCTGCGTGACACCCTGGAACCGTCGCACCAGACACTTGTCCTGCAGATCCCACAGATGCAATCCCTGGGAGGAGATATTGAGCAGCGCGAGCCGGTCGGCCGAGTTCACCGAGAACGTCATGATCGGGCACTGTTCCTGCACGATGCCGTAATCGGTGCGCGGATTGTCGAAGCTGTACCCCCGTATCCGGTAGTGCGTGTCGGCTGCCAGCACTGTTTTGTTATCCGACAGGAAGGCGAGACCGTTGACGCGCACACCCTCCCAGTTGTCGTGCAGCATGCCGTCCAGATCGACCAGATAGAACTGGCCGCGCGTGCCGCCGGTCACGAACCGTGTGCCGTCGCGGTTGAACGCGGCACACGTTAAGCTGTCGTCGGTCGAGTGTGAGAATTTCGTCACCAGCTTTTCCTGCTCCACGTCCCAGATCCACAGATCGGGACAGTCGTCCGGTCCGCAAGCGATGAAGTGTTTCGAGTCCGGGCTCCAGGCAATGTACGACACGCCGTACGTGTGGCCCTCGAACGAGCGTTTGTTGCGCAGGAGCAGCTTTACCGGGTCCACCTCCCAAACGATCACGCTGTTATCCTTCGAGCCGGTCGCAAGACGTCGCCCGTCCGGCGAGAACTTGCAGAACCACACCTCGTCCGAGTGATCGTTCAGCACCTGGAGCGGCTGGAGCGGGAATCCGTCCGCACTGCAGTTATGGTCGACCAGCAGCGACACACTGTCGATGCTGGTGCTCCACGTCATATCGTGGCACTGGCAGCGTTCGTTCTGTAGCTCGACCGCCTGTACGAGCAGCGAGCGGAGTCGCCGCGGAGGTAGCATTACCGTCGCCGGCAGGTACGACTGAAGCCGATCCATCAGTCGGGTGCGCGATTTGGAACCCTTGCCCTCCCAGCCGGCCCGCGCATACAGCTCCTGGTTGTTCGTGCACATCATGTACGACGACAGCTGATGGACGCGCGGTGTCTTGTGCTGTAACGGTGTCAGCTCGTTGCGCAGCACATGCAGCGCATCGATCGGACGGCCCTCCTCGAGATACTCCAGATACTTCTGTTCGAGCAGCAGGAACTTCATCTCGTTCATGCTCGCCCGATCGGTCCGGATGTCGACCATCGTTTGCAGCTCCTGCAGATCGTGGTCCGCCTTGTTCCAGTCGCCGGACAGCACGTGGATGCGGAACTTGGTGGCGGCCGGATGCTCCAAACAACAGCCCGATTCCTGCATCAGCATCTCAGCGCTGCGCTCCAGCCCAATGTCTTTCAGATGCTGCCCGATCAATCGCACGATGTCCTGATTCGTGCGGTCCAGCTTCACGGTACGCTGAGCTGGTGAGGGGCGTGATCCACCACCACCACCACCACCACCACCACCACCACCTGTATCACCGTTCGCAGTCAGTCCATTGTTGTTGTTGCCCATACCATTGTCGTTCTCGGCTGGGTTGTTGCTACTATTATTGCTAACGGTGGCGTTATTACTACTACTACTGTTGTTGTTGCTGCTGCTGCTGCTACTACTGTTGGCCACGGTGTGACCATTCAGATCACAGTTTGACGCGTCCATCGGGGAGGCGGTCGAGGAGGGGGCCGCCGGTGCAAGACCGGGGGCGGCGCCGTTCCGATTACCACCACCGACGTTATCGTTCAACATCTTTCGCCGGCGTTTCGAACGTGGACTGCAATCGTCGTCTTCGTCACTACGCTGCTGCTGCTGCTGCTGCTGCTCGCTACTCGCGGCAATGTAGTAGCAGTTGCTCGCTTCCTCCACTACTGCACCGGGTTCGGCCGCTACCTCCCTGCGCTCGATTGCGTCGTCTTCCCGATGACGCTGCACCGAGTCTTTGTTGCTATCGGATGTGTCTAACGCGCGTGCGGAACGATTATGTTGCTGCTGATGATGATGATGATGAAGTGAATGCCCGTCGCTCGTACCAACCGTGCTTTGCTGACGCAGCGACTGAATCGACGACGTGGAGGAGGACGATCGAACACGGCACGGACTGCAAGCCTCACCGAGATGGTGCTGCACCACTAGACCGCCCGTATGGGGTTCACTTTCGACGGATGCTGCGCTACTGTGCCGCTGTGTGGCCGTTCTCGTGCTACGGCGTTTCGAGCAAATGCGTTCCGCTGACTCGGTGGGTAATCCTGCTAGCGCGACGCTACCACTACCACCACCACCACTAACAACACCAACAGTTCCGTCAGCGATACCTTCCTCAACTCCACCACTTCCGCCTTCGCTTCTGCCTCCACTTCCGCCTCCTCCACCACCTGGCACTATCACTACGCGCGACCTTCGACGACTAGCGGCGGTAGTGGTGGCAGCAGCAGGACGACTATCGTCGCCCTCCCGTTCCTCCTTCTCCCGTTCGGCCACAGCCAGGCGTCGCTGGAGATGCTGCTCGATCGGTTGCTCCTCTTGTACGAGTTCGACACCTCCCACTAGTTGCCTCTGCTGCTGTTCTCGCTGTTGCTCCGGTTCTGCCACCGCGAAACTCCTACCAACTGTTTCGCGTTCCTGCTCCGGCTCCGGCTGACTGTCTACAACAACGACCACGATTCCGATTCCGTCGGCTGGCGGCAAGTCTTGCGTAGTCTGGCACGAGAACTTCCTCCGCTGCGCTGGTGGTGGTCGTTCATTGAGGTCTTCGTCCGACGACGACGAGGACGAGCAGGACCTTGCCGAAGAGCCGCCGCCAATCGGTTTCCGAAGGCAATCAATTTTGAGTTTCTATCGAGGGCACCATTCAAACTCTACGACCAGACGAGGACAGGTTGTGTTTGGAGAAGGAAAAAAGGGAAATGTCACAAGAGAAAGCAAAAAGAAAAAAAGAAGAAACAATTAAAAGGAATCATTCAAACCGTTCAAGTCACAATGGCATAAATTGAGCTTTAAGAATGCGAAAAAAAACAGTGTGTATTAGTCAGCAATAAATCCTTGATGGAAAAAAACGGATATCATTTCTATGCCACTTCTAAAAATGCGAATTAGAAATAGAATAATTCCTCCCTTATAAATTACTTACCAAAAAAGGAAAATTAATCTAGAAGACGAAGGTGCGCTTGAGCCACACTGATTCCTTCCTAAAAACACTGCTCTCACGCTTTTCCGATCCTGTGTGGTGTCTTCGCGCAGCCTACTACTACTCAAAAGACACCAACGTCGTCGTAACACCTCCGTCTTGGTTGGTCGTGTTTATCCGTTCTTGCTTTGGGTTGGAGAATGCAAGTCCGTTTGCTCCTGAATGCCACACGAGAGATGAAAACTGACAAGCTTGCTGCACCTACTTCGATGCAGCCCCTAGAGTGTTTTTGTCACTTTTTTTTTGCTACATAAACTTCATCGACTCCAAACGTCGACGATTCCGAACACTCTAACAGCAGAGCTAGAAGAAGGAAAAGATAGGGTGGAAAAAAATCACCTTTAGAAACGCAAACACAATGTCACGAAAAGTGCATCGATGGTCACGGATGGTGCACACCGACGGTGGGTATATGGTGGGTACGTTTTCGCACGAACTTATTCGGATTCGGATGGCCCCCTTCTTTTGCTAGACGTACAGTTGGAGTGTAGTGCTAAAACTGCACGAAACTTACACCTTTTTTTTTACCTCACAAAATGCAAATGAATGCGAAATTGCCGTGGCACGTCTGTACAAATATCATGCTGTATTCTCTTTTTCTTAATTTTAATTGATTTTGTGATTGCTGTTACTTACTTCTCCTAAGACAAGTCTTGAATGGTTTTCACTTTGACGTACCAAATGTAGAGACTGTGCTAAATCAAATGAAATGGAGCTAGCGGGAGGTACAGTTCAGGGTGACTACTTATCCTACTCTAGCAAACGTATATTCGATGCCCTTATTTTCCCCCTTCTCTTTCGAACGTTCGTTGTTCGTTTATCTTGCTCGCTCACTCTCTTTCTCCCACTAGATATGTTTGCATCACTCTCGAACGCAACAAACACATACGATGCTAGGCTGAGTAGCACAATACTACGCACATTGTCATACAGCAAAATGCAAGAGCAGTAGCAAATGAAAACAGCAATTGTGACACAGAGCGAGAAAACGCAACATTGCCGTGATTTCATTGACACGGGAAAGAAAGAGACGTCCTACATGATGAATGGAACATTCACCAAACAAGAGGAAGAGTCTGACAAAGATGCATATAATGCGTTGTTTGTAGCCCTTTACTGCATCCGTGTATGTACACGCTTGGTTTGTGCGTGTATGCGTGTAAAAGCGAGTGTAATGAGAACAAACCGATGGTGAGGTGTGAGTAGAATCGTGCGAGTAACAGAGAGAAAACATCAGCATAATATTTACGGTTCTTGTACCACCGAAACCAGCTGATTCTTATTGATGACGAATGATGATGATGATGATGTAGATGCGTATTATTTGCAAAGGGGGATTGAGATATGTTCCTTCGTTCTATGTGAAAAAAATAGTTTTAAGGCAAGTAGTGAAAGTAATAGTGATTTTGTAAAACAATCAAACAATTTTTAAATGATCACAAGTCACAAAGAAAAGCATTTTTTTTAACTGCATGTTCGAGCTGTCACTACGAAATCAATGCTTGACAGTTTCTTGTTGGCAGTTTTGTTGTGAACGGAAAGCTGTTTTTTCACTTGGCACTGTGTATAGATGTCGCTGTCGACAAACGTTGCCGTTCTCAGCATAATTTCATAAAACATAAAGAATCATATACGACTTTGCGAGAAATCCTTTCACTACATGCAAACAAAAATGTCGCCGTAAAGCAGTAAAATAAAACGAAATTGTTTGTTTATGCGTCGCAGCACCAGCAATTGCAGTGTGTTTTTGTTTACATTTTACACACTTTTCTAGCTCACGCACACACACACACCACGCGAGGTGACAAACACAACGCAACGCAGGACATTTGTCTTCCTTGCCCGATCCTGCTGGGCTGTAAAGTAAATCGAATGAATTACGCACACACACACACTCGCACGCACATTCATATGTTTCTTTGTCTCCCATGTTTATGGTGTTTCGCCAAATTCAATATGTGGTTTCTTTTACTTTTGAAAGCTTGATTCAAAGTAGACATTCACTTTGGTTCGTTAAAATCCGAAATCGAAAGCGACGATGTCTAGTTAATTTCACCTTTAACTAACATGGTTTTCATAATGGCAGGTTAGCGCACATACGCATACATCTACATCGATCCATTTTATCGTCACTGTTCACCACTCTACTAAAAAAAGGAATCTACCTAGGTATTCTCCCTCAATAAAGATGCAAAACCTTTGTAAACTCCAAAAAAGAAATCAAATCTAAGTAGGCACGACTCAAACCACCCATCACGGGGTAGAATTAATAATAGAAGCATGATCGAGCGTGTGGGAAGAAGTAGGACAGCAGTCGCTAAACATACACGTACACACAACCGATCAAGTATTCTTCAACAAAATGCTTTTCCTGTTGTTGGCTCCAATGAAAATGTTATGCTGAGTTTTCCACGCACATAAACGCACACCTTCTCTTTCACACACATCTCACAAAAAACATCGTGACTCGTTTACATACGACACAGAAAGGAATGATCGCATGTTCATTCAATTGAACATATTTCTTTTTTTCTACACACACCCCACACGGAATGGATACTCCGATGCGTTACTGGGTAATTTTAATCGTTCCAAACAGAGGGAAAAAATGTTTTCACTATGTCCCATTCGCCACAAACTCACACACACATACATACACACAACCACAGAAGATGTACGCACACGGAGCATGGAAGTTATTTTTTTTATACTATTCTATTAGCCCTTTCGAACTACGTCTTTGTTCCCGTGAAAAAAAAACAACTCCACGAGTGGCTATCTTTAATTATTTCCCTTTTCTGATCACCTTCACCCATGATTGTTTTGCTCACAGTGATTTGCATCAATAATCTGGATCACTTTGCGAAGATGGGCATACAAGTCTTAATATTATTTCGAGCACACCATGTTCACCACCATCAGCAGCACTTTTTGCTGCCTGCGTACATAAGTGTGCACAGAAACAAAGCAAAATCGTTTTCTTACGATGCGTTTTTCTCGGCGCAGTGAAGATTGCAATTGATTCGTCGTTGACACCACAAATAGCGAAACCGTAATAACGCGTCAGCGAAAGGGATGGTCGCTTCGATCGTTTTCATGGCATTAAGCGTAGATTTGACAAGACAGCATGTTGATAGAACTATGTGACAGGCGAAGCAGCAGTATTTTCACTCGCAAGCAGAATGAGGTAATCAACTATAATACTGAATAATGTTAACAATAAATTTACTTAAACATTTTCCACTCGTACTGAACTGTGTATTTCATTTGAGTTTCATAAAGACGTGATCAACAACATAAAATGACGCATGTTTGATTGTGTGTAAATTACACTTTATTGTAAAAACAACAGCATTCAATACGAAGAAGCATATCGCTCGCGCTAGTAAATTAGATAAGAAATGTTAAATGTATAACAATAAACAGATTCAATACATAATGCAATGTTATCGAAAGGCAAATAAATAGTGATAAAAAGACATAAAACCATGGAAGGAAACATAAATCGGCATAAACCGCAGCCAACCGAGTGGTTGGAAAGAAGCAATTGACAGCTGATTGTTTTGTTTATATTTTGCTTTTCTTTTTCTTTTTAAATTTCCACTTGTCATCAAAAACAGGTGGATTTGCAGGGACATGGGAAAATAAACGGATGAAACTTTTTATTAACTCTTGATACTCGCTCGCGTTGCTTACACAACTGAATAACATATGGAACAAGCAAAACATGGTCCATTCTGTAACAAAGCAGATTGTATTCACTTTCAGTCATCACGGGAAGATACGGGGATGGACACAATCCTTCAATACTGTAACGGAAGCCGCATTTAGTAACGTTGGGGAGGGGAAGAAAAAATGTATTCATCCTTTTCGGGGAAAATTCGTGTGCGTGATTCTGAATCCAAAACACAGCTCTTTCGTTGGAAACTCTGTTACTTTGTAAGTATCATCGAAATGTCTCGACCGGAATGACATGTAAGTTGCGTTGGAAATTCGTTTGTTGTTTAAATGCGGCTCTTACCACTACCCGTCTTAATGTCGAATAGTTTACGCACAAAGTACACCTGCACCGAGGTGGTAAAAACAATCACAAGAATTTGCAACACCGACCACTTCCAGATGTACGCATTGTTGTCTAAGATCAGCGCATAATCACGGGCTTCGTTGTTACGGGAATGTGCCTGATACTGGAACATGGCGTTCAAGTTCCGTTCCACCGTCGAAATGGTGCCCTGTTTAGAGAGGATGCAGATGTATAAGAAAAAATGGACAAAAACAAGTAATGATAAGAATTACAAACATGACACATTATGATAACGACTCTGCCGGTTGGTCGTTACATTGATTACATACCGTAAAGTTGTTCATGTTCACATTCAAATCTTCGATCTCCTTGGTGAACTTTTCCCACTCTTCGTACCGGATGACGGTAATGTACAGATTGACCAGCTTGCTGGCGAATCGCGAGAACTGATTATCGATGCACACGGCATAGAAACCTCCCATGGCGGCTCCATCCGTGTAATCGCTGGATGCTTGCCACTGGTATGGGTGGACAATTTCACCACGAGGATTGCGGACCGCGAAACCGGCCATTCCGTCACCTCCGCGAATAACGTGGAAGCTTACATAGAGTGTGCTGCCCTGCTGGACGTACTGGAAGTAGCAATCTTCCTTGCCAGCATCGATGTGCACCTTGTAGTCCATGGCAACAGCTGGTAGCGATTCGTACCATGGTCGATCGTGTTCGGGGATGTCCTGCAGTGCTATTGCTGGATGGTGTTGGACCGGTGGTGGATGCTGACCACCGACGTCGTGGACACCCGGTGGTGGTTGCTGGAATTGTTGCTGTGGAGGCGGATGTTGCTGGAATTGTTGCTGAGGAGGCGGATGTTGCTGGAATTGTTGCTGAGGAGGCGGTTGTTGCTGTTGGAATTGCTGTGGCGGCGGTTGCTGCTGCTGAAATTGCTGTGGCGGCGGTTGCTGCTGTTGCTGGAATTGCTGTGACGGTAGTTGCTGTTGCTGCTGATGAGGCTGATGTTGTTGCTGATACTGTTGTGGTGGCGGTGGCTGTTGGTGCTGTTGCTGCGGTGGCGGCTGCTGATGCTGCTGCTGCTGCTGCGGTGGCGGATGTTGCTGTTGTGGCTGATGTTGCTGGTGTTGTTGTTGCTGCGGTGGAGGCTGCTGTTGCGTCCCAACAAGTGAGTACAATTGGCAAAACACTAGCACATAAAGCACGATCGTCCCGCGAGGGACTCTACTTTGCCACGTAAAACCTTTCCACACGAGCATCGCTCCACGGTGTATGCAACTGGTGTACGGCGATGCCGTGCTGTGCGTGCTCGCGAGTGAAAGGCAACACGTATAGGACTAGCGAGTGTGAACGAGGCAGCACTCGCTTTTTTGATTACTGTCTCCCTCTGGCACATGATTATGCTTCAGCTGGAAAGCAACTTGTTTTGCTGACCACTACACGCATCGAGAAAAAGCAATCACATGCGTGCTGGAATTCAGTGCCGTTTATACTGTAGAATCGAAATGTTCCAAAAACATGATCTTTTTCATAACAACAGTTAATTTTAATATAAATGCATGGCAACCTTAAAGTTCAACTTTATTTATCATGTGTGTGTGTTTGTTCATCCGAGCTGTTTTGTTAATAATACGTTCATACTTTTTTGTCCAGTATTTGGTGCGTCGTATTATTATTTTACAATTTTTAATCGCATATTCCTGTATCCCGTGTGGGTTGGGTTTATCATCGTGTTCCGTTTATCAAAACCCCTGCTCTTCCATTGCGCCATTCATTTTAATCATCTTCCTATATGTAATATCTCTAGCAGCAGTAGATAGATACTATTTCTCAATAAACTTGTATATGTTTAAAGAATAAAATGTAGCACTTTTGTTCATTGCTATGTTCTTCATCACCTACTGTTGGGTCTCACTTTTAGCACTTTCGTTATGTTTATGTAACAAGGTATGTTGTCTACACGTTGCTTTTCCTCCATGTCTAATATGGTTGGTACTCCTTCCCGATCCCTTTACTTTTGCGTACACCAGCAATCTCGTTTATTTTCATACCAAGGGTATATGGCTTAGTTAGTGTAAAAAATGTGCGATCAACTGCGATCGATGAGTCCTTCAATTGCATTGCGGTGCGTGTGTATGTTTGTATATAATCGTCAACCAATCACGCTCTTGCTGGATATATGTATAACTTCTCGTCCCTGGTTACAGGTATTACAGGATTATTGTATTCTACTTTCAATCTTCTCGGTTAGTTTGAGGTCTGTCTCTTTTTAAGGTAATTTTTATTCACGTTCGTTAGAATCATACACTGTGCCCTGTGCCTTTCGCGCTGTTTAGCTTCATTTTCACACTCAAGTGATAACGTTTAACGATTTGTCAATAAATTATTTGGTTGCGGTGAGGCGCCAGTATCGAAAACTGATCACACCCAAAGCAGCATTTATTTCGTTAATGCAAGCCAACTCATCTTTAACAATGCAACGTAAAATTTGTAATACAAATGTATGCATCACTGTTTCGGGAGTAAAACAGTGACTGCACTCGCTCAATGCATTTCGTTAGTACGTATGTTCAATATAATTTAACCAGCATGATAAAGGTCAACTTAACAAAAATTAGCAGTGCGACATTGTAATACACTTGCTTCAAGGGACGGACCATGACACGTGAGGATCAAACAAGCAGAAACCGTGAAATTGGCGGCATTCCAAAAACTTTTTTTTTCAAACCTCGTTGCTAATCAACGAGCTCTAGCAGATCAAGGATGAATGGTCGCTTTGCTGGATTTACGAATAAAATAAAATATCAGATCTGTTCCACACATCCATTCGCTCACATTATTGTGCAAGTATTGCTTTTTACAAATAATATCAGACAAAAACAAACAAACATCGTGTGATGGATACATCTCGTCGGCAAAAGTAGCTAAAATACATAAACAGACGTCATTTTTTAGCGACAAGCGATCACTCTAGCAAGGAATTGGAATTTTCCTCTGTCCGACGGCTGGTAGATATGTTTAAAAAAAGTAATAGGAATTTGAAACTAAAAGACGGCAGTCTAGGGGTGAAATTATTCCTATTAAATATGACTACGCACTAATTACTATAACCAATGAACCGCGTACATACATCATTAAATGAGAACCATGATGAGTTGACCACGCTCACCCTTAGCGGCGACTACTCAGAACTCTTCCAGCTTCTGCTGGCGCTTCTGTTGCTTGGCCTCGATCGCATCCAGTATCGGTTGGCGTTTGGATGTGTAACGCTTCTTCGTTTCCGCCAGCTCTTTCTCCATCTCCTTGTCTAAGCTGGCCAATCGTTGCTCCAACTGTTCGTAGTTCATAAACTTAAGCTGTGTGATCAGATAAAATGCCATTAGTAAGCGGTGGACAGAGATGAAGCGATACAATGTCACCTTACCGAATCATACTCGGCCGCGGTAGGTTGCAAAAACTGCATCTGATGCATATTGGGACTAACGGCGGAGATTTGATTCAATTGCAGTTGCAGGTGCGATTGGTATCGTTGTCGCTCTTCATTGAACTGTTGCTGCTGTTGTTGTTGCTGCTGCTGCTGCTGTTGCAGTGCCTGGTGTTGATGCTGCTGGTGGTCTTGGAAATTTTGCGTCATCGGTGGTGCCGACGGTGAGACCGGGCTGTGCGTGGCTGGAAAGGCTTGGGCTGCTGGTGCCGCCGTTGTCACCAGATTGCTAACGATCTTTTGTACCTGCGGCTGAGGTTGCTGTGGTGATGTTGCTAAAGGCTGTGGAAGGTGTGGTTGTTGCGGTGACGCGACCGGTGTCGTTTGTGGGCTGAAGGCTGGCGAAAGTTCCGCTTGCATATCGACCGACGGAGATCCATCATCAAACGAACTCATTGCGGATGGGGGCGATTGTAGTTGATGATGATGGTGGTGATTGTTTACTGCGGCAACTTTACTATTACCGAAACTGGCCGCTTCCGCCTCCTTTTTGTCGAAATGATCGAGAAACAGTGGCCTATATTTCGGTTTATCCGGATTGGTGTCATGTCCTACGAAAATAAGAAAATTCACATTATTGTCTCTACATTATGGACAAATTCAACACAAACACTCACTTTTCATGGTTGATTCTTCCGAATCCGAATTGATCACCATCGTGCCTAGGTTCGATTGCAGTTCCACCATCGTCCCGTTATCGGGTACCAACGTACCGTAATCTGCGTGTGCTATCATCGTCCCATCGCCTTCATCCCCACGTCCCGGTACGAGCGTACCACAGTCGGCAGGAAATTCCTTCATCGTCCTCGAATTTACTTGATCCTCATCGTCCGATTCGCCACCGTCGTGCCCATTGGCGTTATTACTATTATTCTGCAGCTGTTTGTTAGCTTGACTAATGGCAGCCGCATGCCTGTAGCTTTGGTTTTCCCGTATTTCCTTTGCTTCCGCTATCATTTGGCTGAGTATGCTGCACGGTTTGGCATTGCCTGTAAAAGGGATTTCACAGCGTAATGGTATAGGTTTCCAATGACCGGGAAAGCACAACGAATCATTATTAATAACTTACGAATAAATTCATGGGCCAGTAGATCAGTGGCAGTCGCTCGTTCCTCCGGATTCTTCACCAAACACAGACTAACGAAATCGATAAACTCCGGCGACCAGATATCGGGATCACGGAACGACGGTGGTGGCTTCGTCGGTATCATGAAGATGGCACGCATCGGATGGATATCCCCGTACGGTGGTTTCCCTTCCGCCATTTCGAGGGCCGTAATACCGAGCGACCAAATATCCGCCACACAGTCGTACCCGATCTCTTCGATCACCTCCGGTGCCATCCAGAACGGAGTGCCGATCACCGTGTTTCTTTTCGCCATCGTATCCGTCAACTGTCCGGCAACACCGAAATCGGCCAACTTCGCATGGCCCTCCGAATTGAGCAGTATATTGCCCGCTTTAATGTCGCGATGAATTTTGCGCCGCAGATGCAAATACTCCAGCCCCTTCAGTGTGTCGATCAGTATCGTTGCGATTTCGTCCTCGGAAAGGGTTTTCTTCCGCAGCCGCATTATATCGGAAACGCTACCAGCGCCACAGTACTCCATCACGATCCAGAGATCCGTGTTTTTGAAGTAACTGCCATAGTACTTGACGACGTACGGTGAGTCACACTGTTGCATGATCGAGATCTCTTTGATGATCTCCTGCAGATCAGTATCGACCGGTACTTGCTTGATTGCAAGCACCTGCTCGCTCTCCTTGTGTAGTGCCTTGTAAACGGAGCCATAGCTACCCTCACCAAGCTTGCAAATAATGTCGAACACCTCATCCGGCTGCCGTGTTAAGCTTTCCTCCGAGAGTTTCTTCAGCTCACTGTAAGATGGAGACAAAGAAAGAGAGAAAAGAAAAACATATTAGACCCTTCACAATGAACATATTACTATACAATCCAACTATTTTTATCCTCCGATATGTTTTGTAACGCAATTTTTCGTACAATAACCTTCTTCCACCCCTCACATCATTCACGGCAAACATCCTTTTTTTTCTCCTAATGAGCTTATAATTTCGCTCGCTTTGACTCTTTGACCAGAAATGTGGAGACCAATTACTGGTAGAAACAAATCAGCAATATCATTCCTAACCACGAAAGCCCTTTTCTTCACATGACGCAGAAACATCCGTTCCGGAAGAGCGGAACGGCTTACGATGATGATGGCTTTTCGATGGGCACACTGCAGTAAAGGCACGATACTTCTCGTGCTCCAACTACAATATGATAGCGTTCAAGTTGCTATAAAGTGGTCTCCCTTTTGAATGTTGCCTGTCCTGTCGCCACCTACATTCGATGGCAGCAAAGTGGTATCCCCTTATCGATTATTTGAAAACTATTTCTGTAACCTAACCGAACCTCGTCATCGGTCTTTAACAAGCGTAACGTTCTACATGATTTAGCAACATTATTCGGTCAGGGTTTTATTCCCATTACAAAGCAGGCGGTATGTCTTACGGGCAGATACCTTGAACCTGTTTTTTGGAATCCTAGTTTTAAAACGTTCTCTTACGGTCCTTTTCTTTCGTTTGTACTTTGTACTAGGCTCCGAATTGCTCCACATACTCATAGTCGGTTGTGGAACGTTCCCTTTATACTCTTGTTTCCCTATTTGTACTTTGACACAGCAAATGATTTCTGTTGGTGTGATGGATTTTGTCTACGTTTCAATAAATTATAGCGCTTTGGTAAGCGTAATGAAAGCTTTTGGATGAAGTTACCGTCAATCGATAAGGGTATTCCATCATTCGATTGTATGTACATCAATATTTAATGCAACACTGTTGTTACAAGAAAGGCTTACAATGGAACCTAGCACAATGGAACGCTTTCCGAACATCCGAACATTCTTTGCTGTTCCTGCCTGGAAAGAAGACGATGCCCTACGAAGGCATGAGGTATCATAAGCAACCGGAAATATAGATCGTGCCAGACCTTGTACGGGAAGGGGTCAAACATCAAACCTGTTTCACAGCACACCTGCAACTGTAGAATTGTTTTATTAATTTTAAAAAGACTTTTGAGTTGAATTGCGTGTTTTTGAATGATTTTGAAGTGGAACTGGATTCTGTCTAGATAGATTTAAATTTTGACAAACCCTTGTATAGAGTTACCAATTCAACTGAACTGATTATACTCAGCTTTTAGAGAATTTAATTAACGATCGTTTCACTGTCATTGATGCACATGTAGTTTGCGCGTACGTTTTGATCTTAAAATCACGTTTATACTTTACAAATTGTGTACAATTGCCACCATTAGGTATGGCTACTTACTCCAAACCCATCAGCGACCAGCAGCACCGAAGAACGTGCTGGTGCTAATGTAAACATAACGCGTTGGAAAAACGGGCCTTTGAGATTTCTTTTTGTTCAAAAGTGGGAATGCAAAGCTTCCGAAAGAGTTGTTGCCGTGCATATATGGAAGAGAGCATGGGTTGTAGAATGTGTTCTACCATCATCATATGTTACGCGTGTGGGGACACATTTGCCACAGCGTACGACGGTGACGTCCACATACCCGGGGCAAGCTCAGAAAAAGTGTACTGTTAGAGTAAAATAAATAAAATGGAAAAAAGGCAGCCAAGTAGAGAACAGTTTGATGAAGAGCTTTGCTAGCCAACCCTTCCAAATCCCGTTCTTTGCGTCTATGTTGTTTTTTTTTGTGTTGGTGTACAACGCAACAACCATACTCACATATCATTATGCCCCGAAGGTTAAAGGCTTTTGACTTGAACAAGCAAGCACGCTCGTTTCCCTTCCATTTCCCTTTATTTCCCCCACTGTCTCCCACTCTCTGGGGGGATTTTACTGAAAGTGTGGAGTTCTTTGTGCTATTCTATCCCTTCTACCCTTCACTTGGTGGAGGGGGTGGTGGGCCCAAGCCTTTCCTTCCTTTTTTTTCTCATCTTTATTCTCGACTTATGATTTACATGCTTGATTACGGCAGCATTTCGCGCTGCAGAAGTGCGTGCTTTTTTCGGAATTTTCCTAAGAAACAAAACAAAAACACGTGACTGGGAAGGTTTAGTGGAACGGGCACAGGACTACTTACTGTTTGGAAGACATCCCCAACATGCGAAGGGCAAACGTTCGGGGCAGTGAGGAACCAGTGTAGTGAATGTGTGTGGTGCTGGCACTACACTACACAGCCAGTGACGATGTTTCTCTGTTGACTTGAGAACTGCACAATCGTGGAAGATGCTTCTGATACGCACACAAGGTGCCACCGTCGTATTGTGCCCGGAGATGTTTCTTTTGTAATATTTACGGTGTACGATAAAGGTGCGATTAATGCCGCCTGCTGGGGGGAAAGCTTCAAGAAGATACCGATCTTCTTTATTGCAAATCTCCTTTTTCCTCCGCTCCGCTCCGATCGAACTCGCATGAAAGTAAGTGGAACTCTTGGAGAAATTGCAGGCAGCCAAAAAGGTTTGTTTGTTCAAACGAAACAGGAAAAGAAACTCTTAACCGTACACTTAATTAAAATCGGCAAGCAATTTGATAACGAGACACACACGCGCACCGGAAAGAAATGAAAATTGGAAAACAAAACGGAAAACTAGATCACACATGACGGTTTGGCTATCTATACGTTGGTTGCTAGTCGGCGAAGAGCAGTGGCTGGGAAGCGATTTAACTGACCCATACGGTCTGCTGAAATTGACACAACACGCTTAAACCGAACAAATGCACTTTCAACTGCAATTGCACCTGAAATGTTATTGCACCATTTCTTTAGTAATACACACACGTACTGAATTCTTGAAGCAGAATTTCTACCCCGTTCTATTTAGCAGAATGGTTCCTGCATTCGACTCAATGCGATAAAAGCATCATGCAGCAGCTGCATTCCAGAGCCTGCTGGCGAGATTGCTGATATGTTGTTACCACAGCACTAAATCGTTGTTTCCAAATCGGTTCACACATTCGTAATCTTCGTTCGTACAGCATAGGGTTGTGTTTCATCAAAAGTGGAAGCTATTTTTACGTATATGTTTAGCAAAATTTCTATTCCAAGTTGCCTTTTTCTTTGGCGATGATGATTCTGCTGTCGTCTACTCGTCCGTCTAAGGTAAATTTTCAAGGCCACAAGCAAATGCTTTCACTGATGCGTTTTTTTCCCACACTGTACTGCACACACTGTCGATGCACTCGCGCGCGTCCACCGTCGTTTTCTGGTGGTGTCAATGATACTGTTGCATTCAACGGGTTCTACAGTGTGAATGCACTGCGTGCGGGTGTATGCATACTGCAGCTGCACACCGATGCAAGGATTTAGTTGGACGACGGCCACACACTAACCTTTTTTTATTTATTGCTTCTTCATTTAATATTTTTCACACACATCACAAGCACGCATGGAATTTACGAGTGCTATTCGTCTTGTGTTCTCACTTTCGCGACTCGCCGCTGCCAGCAGTGGAAGGAAGCGAATGCACTCGGTACTGCAGCAGGCTTCCGGAATGCTTGCACGCAATCGCCCTATTTTAGGACAACTCGCAACGGCGCCACACTCTGGTGCACGGTTGTATGTGGACCGTCGGATGGATGTATTATTTGTCTGCCCGACTTTGGTTCTGACGGATGCAACAACTTCGCTACCCCCCTTTCGTTCACCGTGGTAATGTCGGGTGCATTTGCACTCGCAGAAGAGTCAGAAAGCAGAACAATCTAGTGTTCTGGTGACTGTTTGGATCGTTGTTATGATTTCATACACCAGCACAATTATGCTTATGCAGCAGCTGCTCGCACACTCTTGGACGACTTGGTTGTTTTTATCTCCCGGATCCGATGGTGAGCCGCTGCCGTCGTGACTTCAAGCGGCCTTACGCTAAAAACCCTCTGGATGTCGTCTTCGCCCGTATATACTCTTAGTGAGGGTTCGTTTTTCTTGCCTAGATTGTCGAACACTTGATGCACGTGCCTTCCGTCAAGCAAAGCTGAGTCTGTAAAGTGCGTTTTACGCTACACGCACTTACCGCAGCACGAAGAACGTCCGACAAGTATTTATTTTAGTTCTCTACACAACACGGGCCGGCCGAATTTTACACCGCAAGAAACATACACACGCACACACGCACAGATACGAATCGAAAGAGCTATCATCCCACCAAATTAGAGCTGTCACCGTGTAAGCAGCATGAAGTATGCGTTACGATGTGCGTAACATCGTGTATGCATTGCGATAGTGTGCGTGTGTTTTGACGTTCCATTGTGTTTTTTCTCACTCGAATGTATCAGCTGGTTCACTCGCACAATTGTTGGGGGCAAAACGCACCCTTTAAAAAAATTTATCTTCTTTTCCGTAAATAAGCATAATTCTTGTGAACAGTGTTTATAACATAATCTGAAAACTTAGGCAAACAAAACCTTTTCTGCTGTTTTGCCATTCGTACAATTTTTGTAATAAAAAGCTGTGATAAATTTCAGAAATATCGCACACTTTGAAAGATATTAGCCCGGTGAAAATGCTACATGCATACGAATGGTTGCTTTTAGTTTTCTTAATTATTTAAATAATGTAAGCGATTGATACGATCGTAAAATATCATTCCTTGTAATTTTGTTTTTTGTAGTTTTAAGTAAAACATAATATTTGCTGAAATTGAATCGATTAAATTAAACTGTGCAGTTTCAATGTTGATAGGGTAGCTTTTGAAACTGACATACAGAGGGCGTTCGTGCTGTCGATTAAACATTTGAACGCGCCAAACATTTTGAACAGCACGTGGCGTTGCCTCCAATTTTGAGTAAACAGAAGTTATAACTCTAATTTGTTTTCTATTCGTTTATAAACTTGTATAATTTATAATATTTGTTTTTTTATATCATAACAAAACAGTAGTGATACATAGAGATGTTCTAAGAAAGAAACACAGAACGAGCATTGACTTCCGATTGCTCCATTCCATCGATACGACGCAGAAGACTTTGTTACCTTATCTTGTAAAGCGGTTAATAGTTATTAGTAATACACATGTCATCATTTGTTTTAGTCTTGCAAACGATCCAACCCGACGTGTCGTATTGTTGGTTCTGGTTGGTTGATTTTTCCTTTTATTATGCATCGTTTGTGTCGTAAAATACCATTCTTCTCTACTCCGTTACAGAGTATTACAAGGCTTTGGAACAAAGACAAATGTAACCTATTTGTATTATTCCCTTTCCCTTTACTACACGTGTGCAAGAGCTTTCCTACGTAACTGGTGAAAGACTAATTCGGATAGAAACATTCACTAACTCTTTTTGCGTCTTTCACTCACTCACTCACACACCATTTCGATGTTGACGCTTGTGCTGTTGTATACATGCGTGGCTGCGCCACACGTATTACGTTGCCCGTTCAGGTCAACTGTTTACTGGTCGAAGATGTTATCAGCCACATCTTCATTCTAAAGCTGTTGCAAACATCATTCGAACAAAATAAAAAAAAAAAAACAAATACACATTTTGTATCGAAGCATACCAAGGTGCAGTTTACCGTAAAATCAAACAAGCGCAGTTAAAATTAGTGACACTCAGCTTTGGTGGTGAACGCTACTATGGAACAGACCTATCTAGTATTTTCATCATAAACTAGTCTAGATGTTATCGATTTACAAAGCAGTTACATTTATAAAGAAAAGGAACCCTTAAAGCGTACAGTGCCTTTCCAGACAACGCTAATTCCTCTACCTGTATGAATCTTCTACGAGACCGTGCCGGCTCGCTTCAGACAACCGTAGAGCAATAGGTGTCTAGCAGCACAATTCTTCCTCCTATGTGGTAGCGGAAGCAGAATAAAGCACGTAAGCTTTTCACTTAGTTGGTTGTTTGCGAATTTAACCTGCCGTTCTGTTGGAGTTTGCTAACATTTTTTAATCACGAAAAAATATGTTTCTTCCTCGAAAGTCGCTTTACATTGTTGCAGCTGGTCTCATCAACGCTATACACTATTTGCTCACAAATATTGCTTGATGAGTGCTTACGGGGAAAAGCGGGGAATTTGAAAAAGTTTGTCAACGCGTCAACGGGAACATGTGTACATGTTTGTGAAGCTAAGTAAGTTATGTGAACTGTTACACCACCAGTGTCTTTCATCTATTTTAACTGTTTTGTTTAATTTCAGTGAACCACAGCGAAGGTACGGTGGATAGAGAGAACATTTCTATTGCTTCCGGTGCTTCTCAAGATTCTAATCCTCGCTTAAAATTTGTATTGCTTTCGTAACGCAATTTGGACGGCGTTCAAGTATCTTCGTGACATATCCATGTATGTCGCATTCTGTGACACCCGAAAGGACAATTGATTACATTCCTTTCCTTACCTCTTCGCTATGCGACTTCCGACCGGATCGAGAGATGATGTTTTTTTGGATGGATTCACACCTACTGGACACGTCTACGGATATCTATTGTAAGCTGTCAGCATACTGACTCATTTAATGTCTCATCCTTCAACTGTTACTGCTAACTAACAGTGGCGTAAATTGGTGGCTATTCCTTTTTCCGGTTATGTTGCAAAGAAACTTGAAATGGACGGCAATTGCAACTGTGTTAACATTCTCTCTTTTTCTCTCTCTCTCTCTCTCTTCATTCACAATAGACCGATAACAAAAATCCAAGTAGAAACAAACAACCGACAAAAAGCGCAAATGGTCAACGCAAATCAGGCAACGCAACATCATTTAATGGAGTAAAAGTACCAAATCGAAAAGATTGTCTCTTTGCTTCATGTTATTAATTTTTTTTTGGGGGAACAAATCATCATTCAAATTGAGTCCGAATCAGAACCAACGCTTGCTTATTTTGACTTTCTAACACTACATTAAACAGAAAATAAAAATTTGATTGGCAAACAACGAGCAATCAAATGAATAACCGTAACCGAACCGAATTTTCTACAAAACTGTTGCCTGCTACTGATTGTTCTAAAGTAAAAAATCCCACACTACAGTGCTTATACAAATCGAAGTAGTAATCTAATGGGATAAATTTGTATGATACTGTGTAGTAAATATAGAAGATGTTTTTCTTGTGTGTGTGTGTTTAACAGAAACGTTAATTGTTTAACAACATCGCATTAAACCAGGATAAAAAAAACGCATTGGATCAGAAAGGTGTTTCAATAATAAATGTGTGTTTTTTTGTTGCTTTTTTGCTAAAAGTTTCAAAGCTGCTCTATTGCAAGAATGTGTTGACCATGTTGACTTTGTCAGTTGGTTTGTTTTGCAGTAACTATGAAGGTGATAATAAAATGAACCGTACAGTGAGCGTAAGTAGATAAGTAGATGATCATCAGTAGGGATATGTTTATCTTGGCTTATGTTCTATTTCTTCGCCCTTTCGCGTTTCCTACCAGTTGGACGCGGGGGAAGATACAGCTTCACATCTACCGATGTTTCATGTTTGCCTGCTCGTTTGCCTTCCAAGACAATGCGGCCCTTTCTGTAGTCTTCGCTTAATTATGTAGCTACAGAACTTATGCAGAAGATAGTTTCGCTGTCGCTTGCCTCCCCCAAAAAACCGTCATTCCCCAGTCTGGAGGTAAAGATAGCTGGCATTGGCCAACTGGAAGGAACAATGCGAAAGATGTAAAATGAAACATAAAATCTATATAATTGCATACGCCACTCGTCGAGTTTATCCTAATTAATTTTTCAATAGCATCAAAATTATTAAAAAAAAAAACAAAAATTGTTTCAACATCTGCACGGGCCCCGGGTCCTTAAGGCACACCAAGTGTGACAATCCATCAGTGCGTATATCCCACATTGCTGCGCGAAACGGATTAAATCTTATCGCAAAAGAAATTTGTAAAAAAAAACAAACTAGTCCTTTGTGGCGATTTTGCACACAAACACATTCACTGTGACACACACATGCATTGCGAATTGGTTTTCCATTACTACACTAGCATGTGTGCGCACGTGGACCTGCTGATAATGCCACAACATTTGGACCATCGTTGGCATTAAGGTTCCAGTGATCTTTTGCGTTGATCGTGTCTGTCTGTTTAAAAACAAAACAACAAAACAAAAAATAAATGCATCATACCATGGGTCTCGTTTCCAGCAGACAATTCACTATGGAAAAATGCCACATTATCAAGATCATTGGACCACCGGCGGGGGGGCTGATATGCTGCTTGGCTGGTTATGCATGCTGCAGACACGGGAGTCATTTCGCGTGCTCCTCGCACACTCGACGCTACTACTATCTGCTACTACTTATGGCTAGAAATATTGGACTGTACCAATAAAACACAGACAGACGGCAGTACCATTCGCACAAGACTCAATCATCTCAATCTCACACAAAGATACGCAACCAAACACTGCCGTACGGCACTCGCACTCAGAAAACCGTTTGCCGCGCTAGTTACGCTAGTAAAGCGGATTGTCTACCACACTGTACCAGTGGCAAAATGAGTGCATCTGCACCACTGGCATATATATATATACACGTACATACGTCTGCTCGTATACGTGTTCCACACAAGTTCGCATTATTGCATTATAATACACATCCTTCCCGGGGCGTACCTAGTGTATTGCCTCGCTTCATACATTGTGTTTTACTAGCTCTCTGTTTCATCCTGTTTCAATCGTTTAAGGCACTTGAATTGCTTGCGCTTCACTTTTAATTTTTTTTTTACCTAATGTTCGCCACATCTTCTCGCAGCTTCAGCTGCTGCACGATCATCCTCGTTCATGCGTTCTACACTAGCACACAATCAATCTCACGTTTTATCTAAATTTGATTAAAAAAAAATAATAGAAGTAAAAAAAAAAATACAATAATAATCCGTACCTAAGCGTAAACACTAATAATGTTTTTTTCCCTCTTGTAATAATAATCATTACCTCGATGTAACGGAACAAAAGGACAGAAAAAAAAAACATAAATCTAGAAATAATAGATCCTACTACAGTATAACATGAATTAAGGAGTGTTTCGACCCCCTTACAGATAGTCGATCTCTAGCGAAAGTGGATCCCGTTCTGAGCCCTGTTCCCAGTTAAGTAGCTTCCGACCACTAGTGGAGCGTTTTGGGGGCTGGATCGATGTGTCCAAACACATCTCTCGTGAAGGAATCGGAACGACGTAATTTTCCGATTCACTGGATCCGCTTACCGTTGTTTTTTTTTTGGGGTTTAGGGTGGGATTTGGGATGGTTTCAATGGATGTACCTTTATGTATGTGTGTGAATATGTGTGTGTGTTTCTTTCACCCTTTTGCGGATGTACACATGTAAGTGGTACGTGTACTAGTGGGGTTGGCCTATGCTCTAACTGGGGGGGTTTTTTTGTTGTTTGTTGCACACATCAAACGTTAGATGATGTCGTAGAGCGTGTTTTCCGTTTTACTACTCGTCGGATCCATCAGGGTCAGGTTGGTGACGGCATCAATTTTTTCCAACAGCAAAGGATCGTCCAGCTACAAAACACGAGAAGGAAAGGATGTTTAATGATCGATCGTTATTACGCACACCCACACACACCCATACAAAGGATGATACGATACACAGGTTCGTGATCGTGAATTAACAAAGCACAGAAATAGAAAATACTGTCCAACGCCCTCCGGTAGCTATAAATTATATTTTTGCTACGTTAAACGTTTTGCATTTGTTTCGGTCTTGTTTTTTTTTTCTTCTTATACACATTGTGCATATTTGGCAACTTTCACACCCACTTGCCGATGGTAGACCATTTCCAACTGTGCCAGGAAAACGACCTTGGCGGAATGTTGCGTAGTAAGAAACACTGCTGGGTCGAAATTAAATACGCTCTTTTTGGGGTTTGTTTGTGCGCCGTTTTCCATTTTCCTTACCAGATCAGCATTTATTTAGCTGGATGGTAGATTCTCTATGGTGCCCGCTTTTTGGTATTTGGACGGTTTACTACACATTACCTCCCAAAAAAAACCATTGGCATCAGAGTATTTTCTGTTTCTGTCTTTCGAAAACAATTCGTAGACCATTGACCGTACACTCACCATAAACTCATCGGGCGTCTCGAGATTATCCCCAAATGCTATAGTGTCCATCGTGTTATCCGTCACTAGAATATGGGAAAGAAAAAAAGAATTTCCAATTAGTACAAAGAGTTTTGGTCTGCCGCTTTGGTGTAATAAACGACGCATCCAAACTTACTGCTCAGCCCATCCATACTGTCGTCTATACTGGAGAGAAATTCGGGCGTGTGGGGCATCGACTGCGTCATGGACGATTCGCTCAAACCGCTATCACCGGACTCCTGGCGTGTGTGATCGGCAATTCCGGACAGGAACGGGTCGTCTCCCATCTGGAGAAGACAAAGCGACATTGCACGAAGGCATTGTAGCAGGAAGCCAGTCGAGTGGAGAAATAGCCATACTGATGGCAACGCGCAAGGTACTTACATGTGATTTGATCTCTTGCTGCCGTTTCCGAAGTCGTTCCCGTTCCAGCTGCAGGTTGTACAGACGTACCGTTTGCTCTTGTACTGCCCAATCTTGGTTTGCTGTTTGTTTGTTTGGTTGGTTGTGTAAAATGAAACAAAATGTAAACAACGAATTAGATACACGCTTCGTTCTGTGGATGTCCATGCGCTTTAGCTTATCTCCGACGAAGGTGATAAGAAAGGGTGTGCTCAAGGTACCGCGTTACTTCTACAACCTTCCAATCTATTCGGTTAGTGGATGGTGTTAGTACCACTGCATCCTTACGGTTGCGGTTGGCGTGAAAGAAAGAATTGCATTCTTGCTTGTTAGTCAGGTGAGTAAGGCTTAGTAATTTCCGCTTAGAAAGTTCAAGATGTACTACCCTCGCTGCCTACACTACATGCCTGCTGCGCAACCACAACTACACCTTCTACCTGTTCTACTAAGCTCTCATCTTAGCACGACCTCGCTTCGCTGTATATGCATTCTAGCTGCCCTTTCCGTTTGCCACCATTGCCGGTGCCTACACTACGAGCAAGTGTTTCGGAAAAACGCGATCATCATCGAATGCAAAGATAGTGCAGAAGAAACGGAACCGAACAAAAGATGGCGCGCATGTTCTGGGATGTGAACGTGTGAACTTAAGATACAAAAAAAAAATAACAAAAAAGGTAAAAGGGACACGTACACAATCGGGGATCCCGCCAGGTGGTCGACCGAGTCGCGTGATTGATATAGTACCGTTCGCCCTTCTCCGTGATGCCTTCCTCCCATCCTTCCGGCAGTGGGCCCAGATCGACATTGCTGCCGGTCAGCATCGATGCCGTTGGGGCGGCGTTCGACGGTGCGAGATTGTCATTTGTCATTTGAATTGTATCTGGAAATACCACTGAAGAGAGAAAGTGAGAGAGAGAGAGAGAAGAGAAAGATAGAGAAACGGATAGGATAGGAGAAACGGATAGGAACGCATCAAAAAAACTCTTTTGCTCTCCCCCCAGTGGTGTTTTGGGACGATAAAAACGTTCATTTTTTCAACGAATATTTGCGCTCCTCGATTCTCGATTATGTTTTAAAAGTGCTAACAAACAAGTATTAAGACATCAATCTCTTCATGGGGTGTTCTCTATTACAATTCTCCAGGGAAGTTTCAAATGATCTTACTCTTTATCTCTCTTATCTAAGGATGTGATGTAGAAAAAGCGCTGAATAGCTGAGGTTTACATAAAGTGAGAGTTCGAGATTTGAACTCTGGACTGAGCGTGCGTTTTAGTCGCATCAATGACAACTCTACTATTTGGCCAGATCACGTTCCTGTCGTTTGAAACGGTCAAAAACGTCACACATCTTCCTTGTTTCGAGCAAGATTGAATTGCCGAAAGATGACACACCAATATTGCTGTTTATATGGTACTGAAAAACTAATCCACTATCAGAAAGGTCCACCAAAACGCTTAAACTACAATTTAAGACACAATCGTTATCGCCTTGTTGTCCACCATAGCATATGAGCATATGAGGAAAAAAACGCGTAAAAAGACGATTCTTATCATCGATGGTTGCGTACGCAACCAAGGGGGTCGTCACTAAAGTACTGGCACCTGTGTCTAGACGACGCTAGCGTGGACAAAACCGTCGTACCGCAAAGGCAGCAACAGTATAAGGGTTTGCATGGTTTTTTTTTTACAGATAACGGGACAGTTACAACTTCTACTTCCCTCACCCTTTACAACACACAAACACAAATGTTTTCTCTTTTTCTCGATCATTTTTGTTGAGTTCATTTTTTTTGTATTTACCTTCCATTCAATACGTTCGTTTCTTTATATGTGCTTGATCTGTTCAAATACGTCAGCAAAAAAGAAAACAAAAAACGGTCGCTTGGTGCATTAGAGAAACCGGACGTGATTCGTTTTGCTCACCGACCCGGTCGGGATGTAATTGGACCGGCGTCATTACTGACACACTTCCGGTAGTGGTGATATATGTCACTGTCGGGGATGATGTGCTGCTAAGGTCTAAAACGATCGCGTTTGTTTACACTCAGCACACTTCTTATCGGTGCGTGTCTTATCGCTTTCGGTCAAATGATGGAAAGTACGATACGAGGTAAGATGACCGGGCACCGGGACTGTAAGAATATTACAACATTTAATCGAATGAAGGGAAGAAAAAAAACTACCCAATGGCTACTGAAACGTACATTGAGAATATAGACGAATGAATGAAAAACTAAACACTTTTGAGAGTGGACTGAAGCGAGGTTTCGTGAGGAGAAGGGCGTGTGTGGAGGTTAAATGGGAATCAAATGCATGAATGAATCAATGAATGAAACCTCCACCGCCCGCAAGTGGGGTGGAAACAGGATTGCAGTGGAATGGTAAAATAAATAAACAATTGCTGGATGGTAAACAGATGTGCTAGAATGTGCCGTTGGTCTTTTGGTTGCGGTGAGCGGTACTGCGAGTCGATTTATACTAATTGTGCAGTTCCTCCGAAAAGTTGTTGTCTTAAAAGAATAAAACAACTTAAAGGAGATATTTACACACCGTTCCCACCCATTGGATGACCAAGCTGCAGCAATAAACCATTTCATACATTCGCTAATTCGCCATATCTTCAAGATCACAGCCTTCACAAAGTGATCGTCAGTTTGGTCGTGTACACTGGCTGTCCAGTGACTGGTCAGTGCTGAAATAGACATTTTCTTTTTATTTTATTTTCTCACACCTAACCCTATTTCCTGCAGACCAGTCAGCCAGTCAGCCATCATCCAAATCGGGAATCTTCATTGGAAGGAAATTGAAGACGAAAGCCATTTATGGTACAAAAATGTCTGCTCCTTCGGGCGGGCACGATCTCTCCTCATCAGGCGGGGTGAGATCGACCACTAAAACCCGGTACGGGGTTTGTTGTTTTGGAGCATCGAATGGGGGTGGTGGGTAACGGTTACCGACGCTCATCGTCATCAAGCTTTCCTCTGTGTTGGTGTTATACGTAGACTAGACGAAAGTTTCATGAATGAAAATGGACGATTCAATTGCTCTGCCTCGTTCATTGATGGTGCGCATGGTGTGCGAGTAGGGCTACAGTAGGGCAGAGTTGTCACACAAAGCAAGCAAGAGGAAACATGGGAGTGGTATGTTAGAGTTTTTGTCAATTGGCAAAGAGAAAGGGTGGATAGGGAGCGTACGCGTGGTGTGTATATTTATTTATTTACATACACATTTACTTAGTCCGAAAACTCCGAGGGAGAGTCGTCGGCGGTTTTCAGGTTAGGTTTAGGTTAACCCGCCGGACATACGAACGCTATGTGACTCTGATTGATTCGTGGCATGCAATGGATTAGACGCTAGCTGCATGCGTACATCGTTTGTATTACTGTTCCTTTTTGTGTGTTGTCTAGTGTCACCGGATGAAGGAGTGCCTGGTTCGAAAGTGGATAGACATTAAGTCACATCAGTGCTCCACACACCAATCCCTTATACTGATCGCAAAGTTACATAAAATCAGGGATCGTCTGCTGGTGATGATGAAAACCAACAGAAACAGCAGCTTTGGAAAAGGGAAAGACAAAGCACTATCATCTCCTGCACATGGAAGGTAAACCTACCCTCTAAAAATCTGAAACTATCTATCAGGGCTTTAGGAAAAAAAGAAGGCACCGCTGACCCACTTACCGGTGACGTTTCAGCTCGTGAAAGGAGAAAAAAGGGAAAATGCCATTTCCATCTTCGCAAAAGCGGTGTGCGCTGGTCTCAGACGGACGGTCATAATCCCTTAATTACGAGTGACCCCATCAACCAAACACGGGAACCGGAAGCCGAATGTAAGGTGGTCGTCGGTCGGACTGATGAATGAATTTTACGACTCTCCGATATTTGCCTTCCGATAACGATCGAACGTTTCGGGAGGCGACATAGAACGTTGGCCATATAGGGTCATATTTTACTCAGGGGAACCATTTCGGGATACCTGCGCTTCGGAACTGTTTTACACGTGAGGGTGACTTGGTGAGACCATTTCCGATTCCTAGACGTGTATAGCGAACGTGACAGTTTTGGGGTGTTTGTTTAAATGGTTATATTTTGGGATTATGTTTTTTTCTTCTTGGAATTCCCATGCCATGCTGTCGTTTCTTTTTTCCAGTACTTAAGAAAATTTACCAATAACACCAATCCGAACCCATGTCCAAAATAAGATTACTCAGTGTACCATGCTACAGCAGACGTCTTATCATTATGGACTGGTTTTGCTGTACATTTTATTGTAACTTTTGACAAACTATCCCTTCAAATCGTTTTTTTCTTCTTTGCTACGGTAATTGGCTTACTTGGCTTCATTTTTTTTCCTTAAGTCATGACAACTCTTGTTGGTGCTCAGTGTCCCATCAGACGGACAATGAAAACCATCCCCATGTGTGTATGATTTGTGCCGAAAGTAGCTTTATTTAAAGACGAAAGACAATGCAAATGGTAATAAAAAATACCGATGGTGACCTACTTCCGGTTTACATGAATGAATGATCAATGCGTAGTGTCCACCAGTAAGAGATAGTGAGTAAAGTTGAATGAAAAAAAGCCCCTTATCTATACGCTTTCGGAGCAATTCGGGTACGATGGACACGTAATGAACTATCCATAAATATACAAGCACATAAAAAAAGCAAACGATACCGATAAGAGGCAATAAAAATGTCACGATGTGTGTTTGATGTTTGAATGGTAAACCAATGAAAACGTTTATCGAAACTGTACATGAAGAAAATGAAAACATAAATTTTACTTTTCTATTACACTCACTTGCTCTACCTGCAGTGATTTACGAATATATCAGCTTTTCTTCCTAACGATTCTCTTTAGACTATCGTATTACTTTCATCTGTTATCATTCGTAGGTTAGTCACAGTGCACATGGATCCTGGCTGGAGGATCGCTTCTTTATACAGTGATTTTAATTTCTTTTTTATAAGTGCAACAAGTTAATAAAAGATTTTAAAAACAAATCCTGCGTGGCAGGGAAGGAGAACATCAAATCAACTGGGTACACATTTAAAAGGGATTTCCTTGAGAGTTCCATTATCATTCTCGAGTACCACAAAAATGGGATTGCATGGGCGGAGGTGGGAATGGATTTAGGTGGTACACATATTAGATTGAAAGGACTTCACACTTCACTACGCAATGTGAAAACCCATGATTTCATGGATTAATCCCCGGCGGCGGTGGCCACGGTTACAGGATAGTCGTTAAAATCTCAAGGATACCCGGGGAAATTCGAGAAACGCTGCTACTCACCATTGTTGGTCGGCGTCGGGGAGGAGATCGTGGGACTGAGCAACGTCTGGGAGCCGGTATTGAACAGGGTCTCTACGCTGGACTGCTGCTGGAAAAGGCTTTCCTGCATGGCGGTGATGCGCGGGTCCTCCCACGTGGTCGTTCTTGTGTTGTGGCTGTGGGAAGAAGAAATGCAGCGCGTGCAATCGTTAGAAAGTGGAACTCACGTCACCGTCGCCCTGGTTACAGACTGTTTGTAAACATCGACCAACGATGGCATGATGGTGTAACTACACATCGGGCACAAAATTGAGAGCGCCCTGCCGGTGAACACTGTTGACATTACGAGTGGGTTCTGCCCGAGGCACATGGAAACGGCCACCCCCCGGGGTGACCACCGGTGATGCTTGGGTTTTTCCCGCAACAAGGTCGCCCGATAATGAAGGGCGGACGGCTCATATCCATCGGAATGCAAAATGTGCGGTACCGGTTTGTGCAGGTGTTTTTCACATCGAAAGGGCCTCCGCACCGCCGTGCGGAGAAAATTGCACTCGATCGATCGCTCGAGTAAGACGTGGTAAGACTGTCGTTTAGACAAGCCAGATAGTGACAGGCGGCTTTTTTTTTCTTCTTCATTGGAAACACTTTGCACTTGCCATAATAGATGAGTCACTGAGTGTGTTATAAGTGGGACTAACAGGCAGATGCAGAGAGCTGATGTAAACAGCATTATGATATAGAATGTGCGCAATAAGCTCGAAGTACAATTTGTTTTACTAACGGTTACAGCTAGAACTGCTTATTGGAGTTGGTTTGTTGCGAGAGAGTTGGAAATTATTATGACGCTGGTTCTTCTGGAGCTATCTAGACCTCCAGATCACCATACTTGATGTGTTTTGAGATAAGTGATCTCAAATTCTTCAACAAGAATTTTCAAGATTCGATAGTTCGGTATCCTTTGCATAGCGTAACTAGCCCGCCGCGATGTTTTTACTATTTTGCCTTTAATTTTAAAAACCCAATTAGATTCTCAACTCCTTCTTCTATAATGCCATCATTCCGGGTGGCCTACCCAGACTAGCATTCATCCGGTTCGCCCTAAGAAAATCATTTCCATCGCCTGGGGCAACACTATTACACCCACTCTCCCTGTAAGTGTATGTTTACATCGATCTGAGGCAGATCGTATCGAAGAGAAGAGAAAAAAAAAATGAAGATGAGCATACAAACACCAACCAAGCAGCATGATGTCGATTCGGCCGACACTGCTTTAAAGTGTGTGGGACACAGCAGGGTTTCACTTCTGAGGTGTGGGCGGTAAAATAAATCAATCACGGACACGGACGATTCGGCAAACGGTCTCTCGCCCCTAGAACGCCGCTAAGATGCTAGCTGGCTAATGCTGGGATTTGCCCTCCCATGTTGAGCGCGCGTTGGAAAGCAAAACAAACCCGAACGTCTTAATCGTCTGGCAACATCGATGACGTCGCCACTTCTATGTTCCCGACATACCGTCCGGACGCGATCGCGTATCGGGGGCAGCAGGCTGGACCAACGGGCCAAGACCCATCCTGGCAAAGAACCTTAGCTACGCACCGTTGGAAACGTAGCGATCAACCACGAACATCACTCGTTGGCGAACAACACGGGCTCAATACCCCCAAAACTGTACGTTTCCTTGTGTGGTTGTGGCAGGCAGCCGACAATCTGCCACCAGCCCATTCCCTTCCACACATTACACCACCAAGTTCCACAAGCCGGGAAGGTCCATCCACCGGTGTCTTACCTAGTGCGTAGATTGGAAAACAGACTGGTGGAAAAAGCGCGTGAAATGGTAGTTTATTTTTAGACTCATCCACTGCAAAGCAGCAGAAGGGCAAAAACAAAACAGCGTTCAACAACGACAACAACAAAAAAAAAAAACACACATAAAGGAAGATACACTGCAACACAACTCTCTTGCACGGCACGGATTGGCCGGACCTTGCCGAATCGAAATGAAAAAAAAAATCGGCAACCTAGTCTATTCGGTATACGCTACTACTCCCGCTTCTACTGATGCTGCCTAAATACTAGCCAACCGGCCGCCATGTTTAGTTTCCCGCTCGGAGACGCGTGTGTGCCTCTTCGATTCCTCCCTCGATTTCGATCGTTTACTTTTTACTCAATTTTGTTGTTGTTGCTGCTGCTGCTGCTGCCACACCACCCTCGGCCACTTTTATCGCCGTTGTTGTTATTGCCCGATCGTGATACATTTTCACCGCACACGATCAACGATCGTTTGCCTTCAAAACCTCTTCCACATGCTGTTCGCGTTCGCTCAAACCCCGCCATCTTGCTAGTTGTTGTTCTGTTTGCAAATAGTTTTCGGGAGTGGGTTTTGATCGTGCGAAGTTGATGCTTTCCATCTACCCCCTTTCTACCATCGGCCCATCTCCCATTCCGTTTCGGTACACCACGATCCGCTTTACAGTGGCTTCCGCCAAACCGTCCACACGCGTTTGTGGTTTCCGTTTGCTAGCGGTTTTTTTTTGTTGGTTAGAATCGAACCGAGCGACTTCTACTTGGAAGCCACCGGGTTGGGTTGTTGGCGGCAGCGGTAATGAAGGTAATTTGTTTATTTTCTCTGTTCATTTGTTATTATTTCAACAACGTCCTTCGGGAACGGGTTTCAACTTCCGCCGTGTGCTTACTGGGTTTTGTTTTTGTTTTTTTTTTTGTGTTGCGTTTGTGCGCGATTTATTTTGTTCGTTGTGGTGGTTTTTTTATCGTGTTCTAGAGTATGATGAGAAATAAGAAAAAAACACCTTCACGTAGAGTGGGATGAACCGAACAGGATTGATCCATAATACGCTTTTAGCGATGTACGATGTAATTTATCAGATACTCTTATGAAGCTTGCAAGGCGTCACGATGTCATCCGGCCACCTCATCATCGGCGGCAGGTTCATTTATCAACGACACATTTGGATAGCTTTCCAGCGACATCATCTTCACCGGGTCCACGCATTTGTCCACGTGCCTATCCGGAGCGCCTTACGTCACAACAGCAAAAGCGCCACACAGTGCCATTTCACCGCTGAATCACGCGTACATGCATCAAGAGTCATCTGCAACGAGTCACCCCTTTACTTTCCCAATCGCTCCCAGTTTTCTACATCCCCTTTCCATGCAGTAAGTGCAGTGTCTGTAAAACATCGCAAGATTAGCGGTTTCAGTTTCATCAACAGTTAAGCGCGCAGCAGGGAATAAGAAAGAAAAAGGTAACAGGGCCGATATAACGTCCTTCTGCTATCAACTCGACGTGCTAAATCGACCCTCTCGAAGGGCTTTTGTGGGAAGGGTAGTTGGAGTTGGACGGGTACAGGAGGTAAAGCCACCTCAACCCGGAGCTGCATTGATCCGTTCCGCGAATCGAAGGCACGCTCAGAAAAGCCACCGCTTGACCGGCCTCACATCGGCGTACGTGCTCCGGGAGCCGTTCCTTCAAAGGTGCCCGTGGCATCCTGGGTACGGTGTACCGAGGCGCCCTGGGAGCGCACCTCGCGATAACTCGCTGATGAACCTTGTCGGGGACGTGCCGATAATGCGACCGTCAGCGCAAGGCAGGCGAAAGATAAAGGTCTAACGAGGTACCACCACCCGGTTTGGACGGTTATTTACAAGAAGCCATCGTTATCCAGCGGATATACCAGCGAGTTCTTCGAGATTAGTGCCCCGGGAGGGTGTACTTTGCTGATTTGAACCGCAAATTGAAGCAAATTAGGTATTTTTTGAGGAAAATTTGAACAAACTGTAAAGTACTTGATTGTTTTTGTACCGCAAACTTGTAACTATTTAACCAAATGAATTCTCAGGTCTCTTAATCTTAATGCTTAAACCCAAAAAAGTTTTTTTTTATTTTGGGCGATTTTCTCTCGAAACATTTGAATAACTTCAAATTCTGTAATTACTTTGCTGGAAAACGTGCACTGTCTCGACAATTGATCAAATTCATCCTGTATGTTTACTCTTGTAATTTAAATTGCATAAATTATATGCCAACTTTAATGTGTCTCAAGCTTCTCATTAATTGCTGTTAGCAATAAATATCATTAGACATGCAAAAAAAAACAGCTCTCCCACTGCATCTCAACCTTCGCTGCACCGTAAATGATGGATTGGATTTAAGATAGGTTGTATTAGACTTTTATTAGTCACGGTTTATAGTTTTCGTGTAGCTTAATGTTTATCTCAATGCTTCCCAAGACCGGCAACACGACCGTGTACACAGAAAAGAGGTTTCGATGTTGTTGTTTTTTAATGAAAATATGATATTTATATTGAACGCGTGCCCGCACGTGCGTGAGTGCCCGTTTGCAATCACTAACGAGGATTGATCTTGGCACAATCGAAACTAATCGGGCGCCGTGCCACCGAACCGTCGGAAGGCGTTACGGAAGCATGATCGGCCAGGCCAAACGCCGTGTAAGGCTTTTCCACTACCCCCAACCCCGAAACGATCGTATGCCCGATAATGGCATAAGCTTTTGGGTGGGTTTTCTACTTTTCCTTCACTTCCCTGCTTTATTGCGGGCCCCCACAAATACGATGGGACCGATGAAAGAAAAAGCAGTGTGATGAAAAAAATAAATAAGGTATATTATAAATCAATTAACAACTAACTGCTCGGCACGCATTTTATGTACAGCGAGCGACGACGGCCCGATCTAACACGTCGGTGGGCTCGATCGATCAGACACGATGGATCGTGGTAAAACTTTGTTGTTTTTTTCTTTTATTTTGTTTTTCTTTTTGCCATTTGATGGATGAGCGATAAAGAGAACATTAAAACCCTTTTACTGGGATGGCTGTTTGATAGTTAGGGGATAGGTAATTGGCGTGTCGGTAAGAGTTTTCCTTCACCAACCAACGGTTGAATGGAAATGGCACGATCGATTAACATCACAGCATCAAGGATTAATTACAATTTTTTGGTGCGTATTAATTGGTGTATCGGCAACGTGCCGATGACACTATGCAAAGTGAAAATCAATGTTTGCCAATCATTGGCGCACGTACGATCGTGATCCTTTAATGAGCTGATATCGTTCGCTATTCATTACCGCTGAGATGGGGTGTTTTTGTGTGTGTGTGTTTCTTTTAATTGGATTAAGATTGCCATTTTCCGCTTGGTGTGTGTGTGTGTATGTGTGTGCTATGATACACGGTATTAGACACGCACCATACATTTCCGACGTTGCTGATGGGTTTATGATAAAAAATGTATTTTCCACTTTTCCATCAGATTCAATCAGACTGCGAGCGATCGCTAATGAGCTAAAGCAGTCATGTATAGTTGCTTTTTGCATAAGCGAAAATACACACTTGATGCTGCTTTCGCTTGGCAAACATGCACCATTTACGGTTGTTAGTTTCATCTCCATTGTACCGAAAACAACCACCAACTTCGACAAGCTGCAAAGGGCCGCAGTGTACTGTCTGCTGAATGTCATAACTCTGGATCTGGATGATACAGGAATAGGTTCTCATTTTTTATTATGGTTTTTTTACAGTTAATGTTGTGCTTATTGAATCTTTTGAAAAGAGTCATTCAGATGAATCTTCAGTGAAGAGTCATTCAAATTGTGAGCCGGCTCCCAAAATATTTTTGAAATTGCCATAAATTGAAATGAATCCTGAAAGGTTCATGAATCTTTTATTATTCCTGGACTTATTCCAAAAGTACTGACCGGGGAGTTGAGAGATCACCATAAATGATCGTCCTATCCCGAAACTCTTAGGATTTATAATTCAAGGTGGTTTCATGAATATTCACAACAAAGATTTAGCATGAATCAAAGATTCATTCAGATTCATGAATCTGAATCACATTCACCCAACACTATTAACAATACCTTATTATACCTTTTTCCTTAACTAATCAGACAGCTGTACGTGGTACAGATCACGATCACGATTAAATAAAGCACCATTTCTACACCCCATTTTTCCCCCAAATATCCCAATATTGGAGGAGACGTACGAAACAGTTTGCCCAAGAATAGAATGCGTAGGCGATGGGCCTCAATATGATGAACGTCCCTACACACACACACACACTCTGAAGAAGTGTGCATACGCTGCCAATAAGCATATCGTCACAAAAGTGACACTTTTGTGCATATTGTTCTTGAACAACGCTTTCCCAACATTATGGTACGCCCTGTTTCCTGCTTCCTGAAAGATTAATTGCAAACGTATCGAGAGCGGCAAACAACAAATTATGTACCGACGCGCATCGTGGCCACACTTGTGTCCCAGCACCACTCGTCGCAAAAACGTCACAGCGAGGAAAACACATACACAAGGAAGGTTGATGATCAGGATTTTCCACAACAGCATCGAGGGAACGATAGGGAAACGGGAGCAAACGGGAAAGGTGTTTATACCGCGAAACAGCCAGCCGCAAATGCGCACCCCGTCTGTTGGATCTGCGTGTGTCTGCGTACACGGGGGGGTTTCTAGTGCCTTGATTCAGTTTTAGATTTTCTCAACGAAACTCCAAAAATAGCACCACGCCGCCCAAAAACCTGCAGGCGTGTACACAAGCGCGGCCGGGATGCCCACCGATCCAAATGGGTGGCCGGGTCGGGCGGAGGGCGTCATTTCGTTCGTTGCGGACAAAAAACAGCACCACGAAAAAAAGAAATACGTACTAAAACAAAGATCCTACCGAAGATCGGGGCTGTAGGTTGCCGGTGATGTAGTCATAAAGCGGTGTATACGTTTGTTGGGTGTTTTTCCTTCCAAACCGGGTTTTTGCTGGATTGGTTGGTTTGAAGACGCCAACTCAATTTGAAAGATATATTCTAGCTTCACGTTTTTTTTTTAGTGGCGAATGAACTTTCGAACACTACGAGCTTCTTTATCTAGCCGTGTAACTTGCTGTATCTAATCTAGCGATCAGCCCCAAAAAAACACACTTCCAAGAACGATGCCTAACGAACCAGCTGGACTAATGGGTCGCTGCCTTGCCGAATGCGAAAAGTCTTGTGTCACGCGACCCACATAAACCATACCAAATGCACGCAGTTTGCCAGCGCCCACTAAAGCATTAGCACGCGGCATGTACCAAGTGTTCCATATCTTGCGCCGTAACTGCAGCTGTACCGGCCCAGAAGCTGTACTCCGCCAACAGGAGGAAGGAACATGGAAGAAGGGGAGGAGAAAAAAAACCACCGCCCCGCCTGATTATGGTGTCCGCACGTTTGGAGGCGGCCCGTACCAACCGCAGCGTGGCGTTTATGATTATTTACCTATTAATAAACAAGAAGTAGGGTTTTGCTAACTCATACGCAAAAAAAAGCAACCACCACACCAGACAGACGCAAGTAAAGCGCACTCAGATTTGGGAGTTTTGGAAAGCGTTAGGCGCGCATTCTTCTCCGGTTGCCCCGGAGTCACTTTTGGTTGCTGTTGCAACAGACAGCATCGCGGTCTGTATAGGTACATGAATCAGATTTAGTGGACCGTAGGATGCAGGACGCAGCCCGGTGACGTCCGGCATTTGTTGTTCGGATTATGTTTACCGAGGGCCGTAGCAATCGCGCTCTACGTGTTCGTGTGTGGTGTTGTTGTTGTTCTGTGCTGAGCGTCGTAGTCTGTGGTTGCGCAAACTCTAGCTGGACGAGGACACACAGCTGAGATGGGTTGGTTGCTGAGAAGGGCATAGCGAGTCAAACAGCATGTCAGCAGAAGCTGGATCCAAACGAGTCATATCATCCGGTGAAGCAGGCAAGGAAAAATAAAACATTGGCAAAACATTATAATTCTGCTTCGCTGTATATACTATAAATGCTTATTGGATGCGTGGGCATTCCCGTCAACTTCTGTTTGTAGCGCATAATCGCCGCACGGTAACGCTCATGGCAAGCTGTTAGAAATAATTGTTGCAAAACTAATAAAACCGTCCTTCTCGCATCGGAACCCAAGAGGAGGTCGCTCTCGTGCAGTCATGTTTTTTGCTGGAACGGTTCAGCAAACAGTAACAAATGTTTAACGATCGATCGAACTGCCGATGGATAGACCCAGCTGTTGCTGGCTCCCCACCCGAATTGCCGTATAAAGTACGCCGCATGTATGTCGCAGAAGTCGAACCACAGCGAGGCTCGATGGATGCCAACGCTATCTCACGATCATTCACATTGCAGCACCAAGGTATTCCGTAGTCAGTTGGACGAATTATTACGCAAACCCCAATCGACTGTTCGCGTCGTTTACGTTTTGCTCCAGTCACCTCTGGAAGAGTTTGATCTCTTGTATGCACCGGGAGTATTCTTGGTGCTCAGTAACGTTTACTGAGCCGAACGATCAGTGTCACACTGCAGCATCAACAAGTTTTGCTAATCTTATGCAGCAATGCGCTATGTTTTTTTTTTAATGCAAACAGAAGCCTTTTGCCGAAGGCTGCATTCATTATGAAGCTTTCCTGGCCAAACCTGGGATTTTTTTTTCGATTGCTTCCCCATGTCACAAGGAATGCAAGCGAGGCCATGCGATGTGGTTGCTGAATGGAATCATAAACTTCTCTTGCAGTAGTAACAGAATGAAAAAAAAACCCTCCTGTTTTCTATCGAGAATCGCTTCAAAACATCCATTCACAATACATACCGCGTGTCAAAAAGGAGAACCACAAACAAAGCATTAAAAAGAAATATATTTATGAATGAGTTAGGAATTGTGCCAGCAAATTGAAAACACAGGCAGACATAACTGAACCCTTGAGCAAAACAATAACTTACAACGCATCGCACTCTTAACGGCGGTGTCACTGTTCACAGCTTTTCGAGAGTTCTCGCTTGGTCGTCGGAACCGATGCTGTCCCATTAACAAATTCAAATTGTACACAAGAGCGACGACAAGAGGACGAAATCTACATCGTCTGCAAATTGGTTTCCCAAGTGTGACGGGAAGGATGGCGCGCACTTGATTGCGGCAACTTGCTGTCTGTGTTTATTGGATATACAGCAAAAAGGAACAGGCGTAAAGAGCTTGGAAGAAAAGACAGAACAGAAGTGATCCTTCCAGGAGACGTCTGCAATGAGCTTCGTTGCCTTTTTGTTTTTGCTTTGTAAGGATCCGTAATACTTCACCATTTGCTTTACCTAACAACCAGGCCGCAAAAGCAGACGGACAAAACCTTGTGACCGGGGCCGATTGATGGCGTACCGAAGATAAATGCCCCGTATAGTTTCGTTTCGATTTCGATTTCAATTAGGGTTCCAGGAATGAAGAATAAAAACATATCCGTGTGTTTCAAAAAAAAAGCCCTTTTTTCTAAGGTTTTGAGGTTTTGTCTTTCCTTTATTTCGTCTCACGCCGTGAAATTCCGGACCGCGTGAGAGGAAATGCACAGTTTGCCAAAAACATCGACAACGGAGATATGAGACTGTGTGTATGTTCCTTTGCGTCTTAAGAGAAGTGCCCCTCCTGGGGTTGGTGTTCCCATCGTGGGAATAGTTCCCGGAACCTACTCCCACCGAATGGAACTGAAACAGGTAGACCGGGACATTGCTCAAGGTAACGCAGGTAACGCCACCGTCACCGTTCGGTTCAGGGTCATACACATGATGGCGCATCCAGTCCTTGATTGTGTCCACTTTCCGAAAGGATTAGGCCGCCTGCAGCAACGGGAACGCAAGACAAAACTTGGTACACATTAACGGACGCCGCAACCGACAGCTTTATGGGTTCGCTTTTATTCCGTCTGTCGCAATATCGTTTTGCGCAAATCATAAACTTCATTAGGGAGACATGTACAGGACCTGGCAGCGAAATCGTGTTGGGCGTCAGACGGCTAAGCGCTTGGCACACCACTGCGTACGACCGTTGGGACGAGCTGCCGGGATCATTAAGCAGTCCCGAGCTATAATTGGAATGTCCATGATCTCCATACCCGTACGTATGTTACGCACACATACGCGAGACACTGTCGGTGTAGTCCTTCGTCGGTGAATCAGGGCGGGACGACTTATGCGCAGGCGTTCGTGGCGCACACTCGAGAGTGGCTGAAGTGTTTTGTTTTCACCAAAGCGGTTGTCCGGACCCGGGCACCTGCCCGTTCTGCACCGTTCACGTTCGCATGCCGTCCACTTGAAGCAGAGTCAGACGAAGCGCCATCTACCAGTGACTTTGCAGAGGGCGTATAATGTGGATGTACGATTCGGGACGCCACCAAGTTGTCGTCTAACCTTCGGGAAGTCTGGTGAAGATTAGGCGTTCGTCTGCAAAATTTGGAACCAAACAACTAAGCGGGACATTATTGCACCGTCTATTTCCCGAGATTCGCCCTCACCAGAACGGCCAATTCTAGATCGCGTTCGTTCGCCGTGTTCCGCTTCGATTGGGTGTGACGGAGAAAAGCGTCGGGCGGGATGTTTAAAAATAATTTAAACACCCATTCGGCTAAGCTAACGACAATTCTCCACCCTGCAGGATGTATCCTACCCACCCCCCGTTGGTACAGAGTGGATGGAACGGAACACACGACACAGAAATGGAACAAAATACGACCAAAACTGGGAGGATGTACACTCTGCTCCACAACGCGCTCTGTGTGTCTCTAGAGTAGCGGATCATCGGGACGCATGATGATCAGCGTTGTCGTTCGCGCTTCAGTGTTCAGTCGCTTCGAAGGCCAACTTATCAAAACCGATGTTGTGCCGATGTGCAGCAATGGAACGGAACGCGCAGGATGTCGGACGTCATCGGTGACGAGCGTAGCGACCGATCGAGCGCGCACGCGATCATCCATCTTTTGGGCATGTGTCTTTTGTTCGGTTGTTTTTATTTGACTAGTTTGTATCAAACCTATGACAACTGTGTGCGAATGATGCTTAAGAATACTTTTAATATGCTAGTTTAACGGTTGCACGTATGAACATACTTAAAGTCAGAATCAATAAGAAGAATAGCTTATTCTTGTGTTCAGGAACTGGCTAATTAAATAATACGGAAGAGTTAAATCACTGCGCGATCTCCATAGGGCGTGCAGAATCATCCAACCGTAAAGCTCACATGTGTGTGTGTTTTTTTTGGTCACTATCGGGGACCCGTGTTGATGAAACTTTTTGAAGGCGCCAACCAGCGCCAGTTGAATGACAAATTGTACATAAAAATAAAAGTCACCAAACGAAACGCGCCGTCCGATGGGATTGGCCGTTTGCCACGGGTAGATGATTCGCCTCCGCCTAACGTCTTACAGTACTTTACCTTTAGACGCGGGCGACCCGCACGCTCAGATCGCGGTTGTTTTGCCGCCACGCTTGTAGGTGGATGTTAGCAACAAAACAAAGAACTAAGATGACAACAATAAGCAGAAAAAAAGGGAAATGTACAACGCACAACCTGTTTGTAGTCTAGCAAGTGCATCGGCTATTTGCTTTTGGTTTTGGGCGAACATTGGGGTAGATCTGACCGTTGGATGGGTTTTTGGTGAGTAGCAGAGGCCATTAGGCTCGCGCCACAGCCGCGGCCCATTCGGTTTCAAGATGGGCCATTTGCAAATCGAAACCGACACACCTTTCCGACGCCAAAAAAACAAAAACCGGGGGAGGTTGCGAGTAGTAAGCGAATCAAACAAACAGCAATCTAAAGGTAACAGGCGTAACTTCCCGCCTGTGAGACGTGCAGTTTTTGGTTTGGCTCTGTTCGGTGGCGAAGTGAGCCCCCGACAACGAGACACGATCGCGAACCACAAAGACGGGCCACGGCATACGCTATCAGCCCTGGGACAGACAGAGTTGACTAATGACCTACCAGAACCAGAACGCAAGTAGCGCACCGGTGTAGACAGGCAGCGGACGCAATGTTGGCGAACGGTCGTTGGGTCCTTTCGGTTTGAAAGAGATCGAAACGCTGGTTGAGGTTCAGCGGATTCGGGATGTCGGTCGGCGGTGTCAGAAATAGAAATCTAATTTTTCGCCGAAAGAAAAAAAAAACCCCCAAACGTCGGCGACGCACTTCCTCGACCGGCTAGGGAAAGGAAAGTCTTACGCAGAGGAGATTAAGCCTTGGCCATTTTGTATGCAAGACTTCATCAAGAACCATGTCTTAAGGTACCCTTTCTTGCGTGGCCAGTTACTTTAGGATTGCGGCGGAAAGGAAATCCACCGTTTTTGACCTGATCGCAGAAAGGATCGGTCTGGCTGGGAAGTGAGAAAAGAACGGTAGAAGAACCACTTATCAATCCTTGAAATAGCGGTCATTTTTCAACCGCAAGCTTGTCGGACACTGCAACACTCTTCTGCACGCACACACCCGCACACAGGGCCGAGGGGTGGTCGGAGGTTGTGGGGGGAGATTTTTTCCGCCCGGTTGTCGATAAATCTTCCGGGGTGCGCTCAGCGCTAAAGTTGACATAATACCAGATCGCTCTATGGCTGGCTGCCGGCCACCATTCGTTCGCGAGTGCTTTCGCCCATTCCGATCCGGCCAATCGAGAGTTTATTTCTCAAACACTCCGCTCCCCCACCCTTTCCCCCGCCCCCCATTTCCCATTTACCCACGTACCCACGTGTACTTTGGGGTCGGATCTTTGATTGAGATGGCCGATCATATTTCAAGTGGCACCGGATTCCGCTGCCAAACAACGTTAAACAACACACTCTCACACACACACACACTTCGGGTCAGAATCTTTACCTCAGCCAAACCGGTAGCGCCAATACAGGGGGGCGACGGGGGGGGGGGGGGGGGGGGTGGCAAAAAGAGAGCAAATCAAATAGAATTAACAACAACAAAAAACATAACCCTTCCCTTCAACAACACCTACGAACCTTCTGAGATGGGGCGATACAAACGGCGCAAATCTCGAATCGGTAATGAACATCACAAAATAAAAAGATAAGCAACAACAGAAGCAAAAAAAACACGAGAAAATGCCACCTCAACAAACCATAAAATACATGCATACTGGCATAAGTTTGTTTGGTGGCAGATCGGTACGGTATTACACCGACCGGATGAAAGTTAAATTTAATTGGAATTGCTCTTGAAACGCGCCGTGAAAGCTACCATAAATCTGACAACATGTACATCGGACGATCCTTTTTGCCCCGTTCAAATCCACTGTCTAATGTGGGATGGGCAGCGGGTTGGATTGGTTGCGAGGAAGTTATCTTCCTGGTTCCTGGCAACCAAACGGCGCCCGTTCTAAAGTGCTTTCCTGCTGTGCGAAATACTGCACAAGCCCGCTATGCACGATCGTCACCGTGGACGTACGACGGTTGGTGATCGTTTGAAGAAAGATTTACACCGAACATATGTTTATAGTTGATCAATATCGCACTGTTTTTCTTGGTAAGTGCGGGGTGTTTTTGTTGTTGTTGTAATTTTTGTTGAAGATTTCACGCTATTGCAGGTCTCCAAAACCAACACTCGTCTAATTGGGGGTCTACGCCCTAGAGCACATTTCGATATTCGACCAACAACCATATGCACGTGGACGTTGGTCGCTTTTTGAAATAAAGAAACTCCCACTGCTCCCACTGGTTGAATAGAACGAGCGTCTAGCTCCTAGACCTACCGTGTGGGTTTGGTATTGCTGAGACTTCCGGTCTGTGTACCAGCGGATCAGTATCAAAGAGCGAAATAACACACATGTGCCACACATTTGCTGTAGCAGTGTACAAACACCGATGATACACGAACTATCGCGTTCGTCTGTACCAGAGCCGCCCAATATCCAAGGTATCTTCGGAAACTTGGTATCTTCGGCATCAAAACATACAACATGGAGGACACTTGGTCAGTTGCGGTTGGAGAAATAGGTTAGAACGTTGGATCTAGCTTGATCTGTCCGGCAAGTCCCACCGTCCACACCGCTGTGCGTTGCTGTAGTTAAATTTAGCGTGTTAGAGCGCCAACACTGCGTTCACGTTCGGCACGGGTGGCGGTACGCCTGCACGATTAATGCTTGCCCACTACTACCGGTACACAACCGACGCGCCACAAACAGCTCCAAACGGTACCGCGATCACCACATTTAGGGACCGTGGAAAGAGACGTTAATCACGCACCGTGGAGTGATCGTGGCTCCAAAAACCAACGGCTGGGAAATGCGCGGGAGTAGAATCGATTCCCTACTACATAACGTCAGTGTATTACCGGAGCAAACAGCAAACGCACGACGCACGCTGTACCAAACACCAACCAGCACCAGGACCAGGGTGGTTTGATTTATTTTCACTCGGCACCATGCCGACACCGACCCTTGCTTCTTGTAGTGCGCACCCCAAGGATGATTCACCGCTAGCGGTGTATATACGCGAGTTTAGGCAACGTTTTTGCCGCGACCGTACCACTGCAGCACCGGTACGTTCGATCGATGCCAAATTTTGACGATCACCATCACCATGTTTCAAGCGTACAGACGATCGCATCTTTCTACGGACGCGTAGGAAGCGCCCCGAAACCGTGGTCAGTGTCTTCTAACCGACACACCGACTCAATAACCTACCGCTTTGCAGGATGCGACGATACGAGTGCGCAATTGCCAAAATTTTGTGCCGCCAACCAGTGCACGAGACAGGGTACGGAGATGCTAAACTGTTGCCAACGGTTACGGTGTTAGCAGCACCCGTTACTCATTTTACCACGACGTCTGCCAAGTCGGTAGCGATCGTCTAAGAAGATGTTCATGAGGACGCACCTAGCTACGACTTTGCAACATGCTACCGGTGGACGTCGAGCGGTTACAACGCTTACAGAGAAGGGGTTTTGGACAATGCTGATTTTGTCAGGTTCGTCCATTTTTAGTCATCGTACACAATGTGTTTTGCCGGTTGCCATTTTCGCTGCGTGCTGACTGGTGGGAAAGAAAAAGAAGGTACCAAAAATCAGTTGCCCCAAAAAAAAAAATTGGGTTGTCGCTGACTCATCGCACGGAGTGAGTGCCTCGTGACCCAACTCTCAATGGCAGCATCCGGTGCGATCTTTGACGTCATCTTAGGTTCGATTTTAGTATTCAGATGTTTATTGTGTAAAATATGTATCATCTTTCCGTACAAATAACTTTGGATCTGTTCACTTGACTACTCATATGATCGGATGCGATATATTTCTAGGGTAGCTTATATAGAGCTTTTTGCGTCAAGCTAATTGGACGGCCCGGTAGGATAGTGGTAATGATTCGCGTTTTTTACACAGCCATCCCAGTACAAAATCTCATCCAGACCCCGCCGTTCCATAAATGCGCACGACTTGAACATCTCTTCTCGCTTATGGGAAAAAACATTAAGGAAAGCTAAAAATGTTACGTCCAAGAATTGTTGAAGACTTTCACTAGAAATTTAGTATAAAAAAGAAACAACTGACATGTATGTATGTTCCGTTTCATTTATAACAAAATTACTAAAAGGAGTTCGTTTGCTATGTACAACTTTCAAATATAAAACAATTTAATAAACACACATGCATGGGAAACAAGTTTCCTGCTCTATGTTTACACTTGTAAGGCAGCAATAAAACAAAAACGCATTTAACTGTTTATCGTTTTTTTTTGTTACTTTTATTCATCAAGATGTACACTGTTTCAATTTACTACTAAACAAAAAGTAGACAAAAAAACCTTTTTTTTTGGCCTCTGACAACACATTTCAAGTGGTAATTGTAACAACAAACGCAAAACAAAACTACAGCCGGAAAGACCAAATACATCTTCCAACTCGGTACACTGTTTGACGACAAGACAATCGCGCACAGCAAACAAACACTTGAGCCTTGTGGTTTGGTGTGTGACGTGCGGTGCGTCTTGCCTCGCGACATGATCACGTGTGCGATCGCACAGTAACGCGTTTTTTTCTTCTAGCAAAGCGTGTGTGCATTTTTATTTCTGTTTGTACTGCCATCGTTGTTTTTTTTGTTGTTGTTTTATCTCGCCTTTTTCTTTTGTTTTTTTTTTTGTAGTTCGTTTCTTTCTCTGTTTTTGTTGTTTGCTTACCATTTGCTTACACCGCGCCGAAGCGCATAGATGCGTGCAAGCAAAATGGTTCTGCCGGAAAGCAACGTCTGCTGACGTTTGCAAGCGATCGCAAGCGATCACACACTCACGGGTAATATGAGTTTCGAGCCGCGCTACTCCCTTAACAAGCTGGTAAACTGATTGGACTTTTTTGTCAGACACTTCTTCACCACCTCATCCGTTGGTCTTACCGTTCGTATCCCTTCGTTTGCCGCTTGGTGCATACATTCCGGCCATCTCGATGTTGCAGTTTTGTATCATTGCAAATTCTCCCGTTCCCGCTCGTCACCTAGTGCAAACCAACGTTCATCATCGTTTGCATCGTTTTCGCACATCGTTGCCGACGTCGGCATCGTCGTCGTCGATAAAAAAAAATGCCAATCAGTGTGTGGAGGGCTGTTGAAAAGAAACGTAACCAGCGACCAAGAATGGAGCTGGGTGTAGGTTTTCGCGATCGGATGCATCCGTGTCGCGCCAAACGACAAGACAAAACAATACCCTAACGCGCTCTTCCCGACGGTTGTTACTCGATCTTCCATCGAACGATCATGGGTGTGTTGGTGTTGGGAACGAATTATGCTGGGTCTTTGAAGCAAAAAAAAAAACGCGGTGCGTTCGTCAGTAGCGTTTGAGGAAAGAATTTTATCCGTCGACAAACGGGTGGCTCAAATGCCATCCGTCCGGCGGTTGTCTCTTGTTCCCCTGTGTCTCATGTTCTGTTGCATTCGATTGCTTATCACACTTGACTTGCCGTTTCCCCATGCAGACGACCATGATGTCTCACGCACATACGTAAACCCCCGTGTGTGTAGCGGTGCAAATGGCCGGTTTGCGAGAAGATTTTAATTTCAACTGATTTGGGTTTTATATCGAATGCAAAACGTCTTGTATGCGCGTTACTTCACACATCGTTTTCGCATCCTTCGAGCTAATTTTTATGCCCAACCAGACAAACCAGTAAGAAAGGAAACAAAACGGTGACGTACGGTGGAAGACGGTTTTTGTGCGATCTAACGGATATCGGTGTGCGATTGTCGATGAATTTCAATTCGTTGCATTGAAATCACATTCGTTCACTGACACTTGGCAAAACAACAGTGACAAGGCAAGCGAGAAGCATGACAGTCCCGTAGAACCGACTATATAGAACGGTGAAATTGTAGGGAATTAAAATTTAAATTAATTTTATATTTAAGCCAACCCCATTCCGCACCACCCGATTCGCTCATTTGTGCGTCCTCTCCGTGAGCCCGAAAATAGCAAGGGTTTTATACTGTCTGAGTGTGCGTGCTTTTTTTTTTCTCTTCATTTTCACATTTTCCGTCCGGTACATTTTCGCGGGCAGAATTGCGTTTTTGTGTGCGGTGGAGCTTCCGTTCCACTCAACTCAACCAACACTCCAAACGGCGTGTGATGAATTGCAAGCCGTTATGCGTTCGAAGAAGGGACGTGATACAGTTGTGTTTGTATGTGTGTGTGTGTGTGTCAAGCTTCTTAATTTATATACAACATTAGCCCAAAAGGTCTTCTGTTTGGGAAAAGATAGCGCCCCGGTAAGGAAGAATGGAACAACCAAGTTGATATTGGAACGTAGCAAACAGGATGAAATGTTAAGAAAAAGATTTAAGCAAAAAAAACATGTGCTAACACTGGTCACGATTATTCTGTCACAGCAGATGCAGACGGGAAATTATGGGGAAGAAAAGATGATGGCGCACGTTACGTGGTGAGATCGATCGGGACGGAAACTGATCGTGACGTTACAGCTGTCCTGAATGTCGAATTAATGCGAGAAATTTGGAACCGTTTCTTGATGCTTTGCACAGTTAAGTGGCAAGACTCGGCAGTATCCATGTTAAAGTTAAACTTTATGTAAGATATCGAGAACTCAAAAATCCACTAAACTATTAGTACAGGGTTTTCTGAGTTGAAGTGAGATATTTGCAACCATTTCTCGATTCTTCACACATTGAAGTAGAATATTTAGAGATATCACTGGAGTTTGTTTTACTTTTTCGATTCTTTACAATTTGAAATCGATTCTATGAAAACGTTTTCTTAACTCACATTTGTAGTCTTTAATTTTAATCTTCAATTGATCCACTAGATAAAAAAATCAAAAAAACTTTATTCCTTCCTTTCTTTAGAATTCTTCCTTCGCTGTACTCCGATTCGAAACTCAACCACCCAAAAAAAACACAAAATACTGAGATTCAACAGTTTGTCACACAATTTCCGTATTCCATCCAAATCGCTGACGTAGGGAAACATTCTGTCGTAATATCGTGGGATGGGTTTTCGCTAGATGGGTGGATGATGGGCGAAAGACTATTTTTAGCCACATGTCAACAGCGTTGCCCACGACAGGTGATCGTGAAAAACAAAACCCCGAATGATGGCCGAGCAAGTGGACGGCATGTATGGAAAAACACACGCAAACACTCACCCGGAAAAGGGAATTTGGTTCCCGTTCCTACTTAAGCTGATTAAGTAATGAAAGGCTACATGATACTAACCTAAATGCAGGTAAAATTCTTAATCCCAAACCAAAGTGTCCCTTGCAAAAGTGAAGATCAACGTTTTGTGATCATTTTGATGACATTTCGTATCTCGTCGGTACTGAAATTTGAATCCGTTGTTTTGAAAACTGGCCAGTAGTTTTATGACGCTTTCCGATGTGGGTCATAATTTTTGTAATAAAATCAGTCTTTGCTCTTCGAAATAGAGGAAAATGGTTCGGATTTCATGATTTTCTCGTTTCATTAGTCCCGTCACCAAATTACCATCTCGATATCAGTTTACTTGTAGGTTTAATGCGATATATTCATTACCTGTTGTGTGCGCAAATTCTCACAGTTGCTGTTGTCTCGTAACAGTTACAGTCATATTTCGTAGCGCAAATCTTTATGATTATGCATTTTACACTTTTACATCCATTTTACTGAGAGTACGCGGGTATCATATAACGGTCGCCTGGTGGCGGTCGGTTCTATGAATTCTTGAAATACTCCAAATCATACCAAAGTGAATGTGAAAAATGCCGGCACACTGGCGGCTGATCAAGACAGTGTTTTTGTTTGTCACCAATAGCTGCGGATGAGGATGATGATGGTGATTAAAAAGAGTGTATGTTTTTTTTTGCGTTACATTTTTATTTTGTTTTTCGGGGAAATGAAATTTTTTCTCGCGAAAAAATAATGAAAACAGCATCGCGTACGGCGTTCTAGGAAGCGTTGTGTGACGGATGGAAATATTTGTGCGGCACCAGGCCTGTTTACTGCATCGTTTACAGTACAGCTCACGAGCTCCATAACGTTGGTTTTTTTTTCGGCATCACAAAAGCAAAAAAAAAAAGATATGGGAAAAGAAAATATAACCACCCCATATTTTGTGGACACAAATAATCGTGAGTGAATCGCAAATCCGAACGTATGCCAATAAACCACACGACAAAGCAACGGTTTTCCGTCTTTTCAGAAACAGCAGGTCCAAAGTGGCGCTTTTTTTCCCCCCCGTTGGCACTTATAGAGGTATGGAAAACACAAACTTGTCCTTCTCGTTGGCCCCTTCGTCCCCAATACTCCTTAACCTCTAGAATTCTGACCGGGGGGGGGGGGGGGGAGGGTTGGGAAAATAAGGGCGCCTCACACGTGAGTGTGTCTGTGGGTGTAGTTACCGAAGACATGCGAAGTAAAGCAATAAAAGTGCCACTTCGTGGTTGCATTCCAATTCCGGTGGGAAAAACCTGGGCAAATGGAAAACTGAGGCACGAGATAACATTCGTTTTTTTTCCTTTCTTTCTTGGCGAAACCTGCTCCACCACACTTGACACGGCGCAGTGGCAGTAAATTGTTCGAATTCCTGACATATTTCCACCCTCAAAATCTCATTCCAAAAAACCCACTCGCGGGAAATTAAAGTCGTGGTTTTTGTTGTTGTTGCTGTTGTTTTATTTCGGCGTGCAACAGCTTGGTGGATTTTAGTTAGCTTTTTGAAGACGATCCATCTCACGCGTCATATCTTTACGGGACTATAATTTACACCACGGTGTGTAGATGTGAATTCACCATCTTTTTCCTGACCGGAAGCTGTCAGAGAGTAAATTTTCATACGTAAACGATTTTTTTTTTCCCCGTTTGCTTTTGCTTTCGGGTTATGTTTTGCTGTTCTGTAACAGAAGACTTAAATGCGGTGCAATAAAATGGAATGAATTGGAACGAATTTATGGAATAATTGTACCGATCTCCACACTCCAACCCCGGTCTTCGATCTCCAAACCGACAGCGTCTTTTATGTGTGTTGTGTGAATGATGGTTTATTTCGATGGTTTGACGTGTCCTTAGCACCGCTCGGGCGATTATTTACGATCATGTTCCGTGGGAATAAGAACGGCGCACGGATATATTTGCGAGCGCGAGAATGATTCTGCACTCGGTAAACAATTGGCCTTATGACTCACGGAACATTGCTTCCGAAAGGGAAAATTGCTTAAGAAGACACATACACACACACAGACACATATAATAGACCTCCAGAAGACAGATGGCTGCATATACCTTTTCCCAAGCCGCATCTATCGATTGTCGATTAGTCGCTTAACGTTTCCACCGTGAGGATGCTATCAAAACAGAACATAATTCACATTGGATGACGCACTTGTGTCAGGTGGTTTGGCCACAAATTACCACTACATGCACCGCTCCAGCAACCAAACAAAACCCCGATCAATCGATCAATGAGATAAGACGTACACATTGCTGTCTTGGAATACACTCTTTTACGGGGAGAGATTTTTGGGGCAAAAGCCTCCCCCCACCCAAACACCACTGTATGGTCAAAATTGGAAAAGGTCTTTGGACCGGCAAGTACCCGGCAACTTAAACGATTGCACCGCGCGTGGAAGCGTCAAACTGCACCTGGTTCCTTGACCATCGCCGTACCATTCGCTCAAAAACTTCATGGGCAAAGATTTTTATTTCCCATAGACTCATTTCACGGTACATTCCCTGCCGTATCCGGTTACGCACACCGACCGTTTCACATGTTGTAGCAGGGGGTTTGTGCTTTTCGTGGAGAAGTAGAAGAAGGTACGGCGAATACAAAGTTCTAGCCGTTAAGCTGCGGCAGGGCAGTAATAATCGTTTTGCTGATTCATTGCGCTTAAGAACATTACACGTTTGTGTGTGTGTGTGTTGGTCGGGAAATTTCTTCTTGCCATACTTAGAGTGCTTGTCTCGATTACTTGTTCATATTCCTTGATGTTCATCACATACATATCAGGGGCGTTTTTACTGTTGAACTCCACATTCCAACCGGACGAATGTTGCTGAAAAGGCAAATGCTTGAGATACGGCAGCCATCATTCAGCTTTGGAGCTGAGACATCCACCGTAGGTAAACATTCGTGAAAGATCTCCTCTACCATGTGCTGTGGATTGCATACAAAGTGCCCACTTGACGCTATGGGCTGCAGCAGAACATCTTACCACCGTTGGTGGTGTTAATTATTTGTGGCCGTTCCAAGATTTCGACGAGAACTACAAGAACTAACCAAGAATTTCTCTTCGATCGATCGGTAATGTGGTATTCTTCTTCGTTAGCTTACAAAGTTCCGGCTAAATGTTTACCCATGGTCTGTATATTTACATAAAATGGGACAAATATCTGTCCCGATCACAATTTCTAAGACACCCGCTCCTCGTACAACGTCCAGTGACGTCTTAGTTCGTGCAAGAGGTTAATGAGCCGCCAAACAGGCTAATGAAGGTTGATCGGGTTGTGTTAATTAAAAATAATTGGCAATGCCTTCGTTCCAAAAACGTTCTTTCCATCTAACGAATCGAACATCAAACGAAACGCTACAAAGGTGATCTCAGATTTCGACGACCTCCCATTGCCCGTTCGTTAAAACATATCGATTGGACGACTCGCGCAATCACACTTTTGATTGATAGCGTTCGGTTCGATTTTTTTCGGTGAGTTTGTTTTCCCCCAAAAAGTAAGGAAAGTAAAAACAAACCACCGCCCGTAAATGATGGTTTTTGGTTAATGTTTTGTTGGTAATTGTTTTGCTGCTTTGGTCACGAAGCACAGTTGAAGAACGCTATCAAAAGCGTCACCTTGAGTTGAAACACAACAGCAAACAAAAAAACGCCCCGACCTGCAAGCAAATCTTATCTTATCATGTTGGTGGACAGTAAGTTTTTTTCGTTCTTTTGGACGATCACCGTACCAGATGTAAGGGTGTGCGCTATCGGTGGGAAACGAAGAAATAGACCTTCTATCGGAAGTTCCCGCAAGGGCAAAACATGATCCAGAAAACTGAAGGGTGGAGGAAAAAACAAACCTGGACCAATTCCGTTAGAAGTAGAATGATATTACAGCATCTTCTATTTCCGTCAACATGAGGTCACTGCCACGACTAAACGCACAGCCGTATACGCTTTTCACCGTCTTCCACCCTTTTCCAATCTTCCGACAGATACAAACACACATGTACTATGTTGTCTGTTGGTGTTTGATGGTGTTGCGGTGATGAGCATGATAAAAAGATACAGACACACGGCAGATAGGAAGGAAGTACTACCGGAGATCCTCAGCAGCTGGTCTACCTCATCCGGTTTTTCGCTTTGCCACTGCAATGCATGTCTTGTAAATAGCGCCTGTGTCAAAAGATCACGATAACCAACAAACCTTGGGTTGGGTGTTGCGCTAGAGTAGGAAAGAACCACACGACGGACGGTGTCCACTGCAATGAAGTTAATATTTTTCAATTATGATTATTAGCAGAACCGGGTTTGTACCGTTACGGGGTACAGAGGGAGGTTCGCATAAGGAAGGCATGGAGTAGTAGCTTCCAGCGCTAGTTTGAGAATGGTGCGTACCGAAAACGGGCAGCTAAATGGAAGGCGATCGTTTGGCGCTATGGAGACAAACCGGATAACATGCGAGCGAACAAGGGAGCGAACTGTACAAACACATAGTTACACTTGCAAAACTTCCTATATATACATATATGCACGATCGGTCGATCGGTCGCTCTGGGCGCGATGGTAATAACCAACAATCTGTTTTGCATATACGGAGGTGTTCTTACGCCAATTAAGTTTTATTAGAGCGTATGTTCTTTCTTTCCCTTCCCTTCATTTTCCACTACAGAACTCGTAAGGAAAAGTACAGTTAAGCGGTGGCGTACGCTAGCTAGAAATAAATATTACAAAGATTTTCTTTCCAAACGCAACGCGCTTTGCTGATGTGTAGGAAATAGATAAATTAATATTTATCAACACAAATGACGCGTGAAGGGTGTGCTGGATGTTGGCACCAGCAGACAGTGTGGACCCTTTTGCTGGGCTGGATTAATTTAAATGCTAATTAAACTACGCCTCAGCTGGGCGGGTGTGAACTTTGACCAAGTCATCAATCGAAACCCAATGGGGTGGGAGGTTATCAGATGCACGTTGGATGCGTGCAAGACCACGGTTTCTTACCCCATGAGAGGATAATCGATAAGAAACGGTCAATGGCACTAGGGTGTGATTTAGAAATTGTCACTTTTTTATGATATTCTTCAACCGATGGGTAACAGTGGAACTACACGTGTACCACTTGGTACATCCATTCTTTGAAGAGCTCTCACGATACAGAGCTCTCAACGTTGCCTAACACGTGAGCCCTGCACAGAGAGAGATGATGCAGTGCGTGGCACTTTTTATACACATATCAAACACTTCTAGAACTCGAACAATTGAACACGTGTACGATCGTGAAGGTGTCCAGTAGATTGCATATCGGTTAGCAAACGAACTCGTAGAAATGTTTGTGACAGATGACAAAAAAGGTGCATTTCTTGCATCCTTTGTACACAACATCTACATAAATCAAAACTCCATTTTTGTTTCACAACAAATGTCCTTCACAAAATTTCGTTCAAGAATAGATGGCTACCATAACAAAACGGCCACCAAGATGGTACGATTGGTGTTCTGCTTGGTGAACGATTTTAATTATGTTTCTTCGTATCCACAATCCACAATCCATTCCACAACCGCCGATGTGACGATGTGTCCAACACACACAAAAAACGAACGAACAACTGGAAAAGACCAATGGTCGACGGTGGTTTGTTTGCAATGCCTTCCTTTCCAGTTCCGTTCGATTTGCTGCGAACGTTTCGGTGGAACGATCACCGATCGATCGTTCGCAAGACGTGTGAAAACACTTGCCAACCGGTGCACCGGTGCGTTCATATGCTTAGGGGACCATCCAAATTATGGGTTTTCCGGTGCGGCGGTTGCCTGTTTTCGCGTGACTTCGCACTATTGGGAGAACGTGGTTTCGTTGCATTCCGCTGGACGACGGGGGGGTAGAGCTAACAAAAAAACGGATTGAGCTGTCCATCGGCGTTGGTTGCGTTGGGAAAGTGTTCGCCGTTGTGGGGGGTAAGTTTTTTTTTTGCACATCAATACAATGCCCTTCAAGGATTTAGACAACTTGATGCTATAAATGTTCATACTTGACACATTGGAGAGCGTGCACTGATGGAGTCAGACCACCCGAACGCCTTGCCATCTAAGTCCAAATGTTTATAGCACGATTAAACGTATATTATCCAATCAAAAGCGTAATGTTCAGAGCGAGTCTGGAAGAGCCCATTGATAGATTACAGCGCAATCCCGCAGCGACAGGTGTTGCTGTATGTTTTTATAGAGCTCTGAAGCACCCGAAAGGTATCTTTACTGTTTGTTTTACCAAGCCTCTTCAGGTGAGGTGTCAAGCTGTTTGTTCCTGTCATTGATCCCTAAAATTGATCTCATGATTAAAGAGTGTGCAAAGGTCTTCGCGACTAGTATTGCGTCTCAAGTATTTTCTGGACGGAATTACCGAAGGCATTCGTCCAAGACGATGGTCGTGAACATGAACACCATTTGAATGCGACCTTCCAGTGAAGCCTCCTAACTTCGAACCTAGACCCGGTGCTACTGTTCGCCGTTCCAACAGGCGCTTCTTGACATTCGTGTGAGAAGAAACCTCCCAAGTGTTTGGTGTTGCCCCATGTGCAAGAAACCCCCGATTCAACCGATACTTACTTGATGTAGTAGATGCGTCCATCCTGTGTTTTGGCTTGTTCCCAGCCGGGCGGCAGTTCGCCAAAGTTGGCGTGCAGGTTCGACACATCGTACGAGCGACCCCGGCTGTGTAGATGCTGTATGGCCGCCTTCGACAGTGCCGCCTGCTGCAGTACGGCCGCACCGAGACTGCTGGCATCGTTCTGGGCAGCCGCTGCAGCTGCCGCAGCAGCCTGAGCAGCGGCCGCGGCCGACTTGCTCCCGCTAGCACCGGCATTATTGCCAGCCCCTCCGCCACTATTGCCACCACCGCCACCGCCTCCACCGCCGGCCCCATTGCCACCGGCCGCGGCAGCTGCAGCGGCAGCGGCGGCGGCCGCCGCTACCACACCACCGCCCAGCCCACCCAAACCGACCGGGATTTTCCCGAGCGAGGCGGGGCTGCTGTGGGCGCGGCTGTGATGAATTGGCAAACCGTTCGGACCGGTCGCGACACCGGTCACGCCGCCGAGTATGGTCGTCCCGGAGCCGAACGCCGAATCGGCCGAGTTTTCGCGCGAGTGCGACACCGACGGTGACTTGGAGCCGGACGACGGTGGCATAAAGAACGACTCCGGCAGCTTGCGCATGCGGTACGGTATCTGTAGCGGGAGCTTATTGCTGAGCGTCTTGTCGAACAGCTCGTTCAGCTTATCGTTCGAATCTTTGTCGACCAGTATGATCAGGTTCTTCTTCTTGTTCGCACCGGTTGATTCGTTCTCGTCGCTGGCATTATTTGCTGCACCGGCGGCCACTGCAGCCGCTGCACTACCGTTCCCTCCAGCTGCACCACCGTTGAACGCCATGTTGTTTTTTTTTTGTTTCTCCCGCTTATATACGCACCGCACGGGATATGGCCCGGGTTCTTTCTAACACACAATTTTCTATCTTCTTTCTGTCTCACACAGAGAGAAACACTCGTGCGCGCGCGCGCGGACAAACGCTTAAGTCAGCAGTCAAAGCCCAACCCTTCCAAAAGCCCAGAGCTGGATGTCGGGCTCGCAGAATTCAGGTTTTTCACACTGGTTCAGCCGAGCGACTCACTAATCGAGCGAGAGCGCACGATCGCAGCAAAGATCTCGTTTGCTCGTTTAGAATCTTGCTCGCTAGCTGCACAGCTGCTAAAACACGGCGCGCCTTTTGGGGCCACCGTGCAGTGAGTATGTGCTGGAGCTGATGCTGGACGGATGCTGTACGGGCGGCAATAAATAGCGTGTCGAGTGGGGAAGAAGTTTTCGCAGGCCGCCCTTCGGTATGTTTTATTCAACCCTCTTTTTGTTTCGCTTTATTTTCCGCGTATGATCACTTCTTGTTTTCAACCTTTTTTCTTTGCACACTTTTCACGCACACACACACACCCATATGTGTATGGGTGTATATATATATGTAAAAAAAAGCACACTACCTTATACAATAACTTCAGTGTGCAACTTTCTTTGTATCCGTGGGTTAATCACTTCACCCGAGCCAGCTTGAACCGCACAATTCACTTTATTCTTGGCGGATGCCAACACTACCGTGTACTACCAATGTCGGTACAACATTCAGCCTTAGCTACTCGAGCTGCAGTTTCTGCAGTGACGACGATTTTTTTTTTTGGGGTCACTATTCTGGGGACGATTGAAATGAAATAAATTATTGATTATATCGATTGTAACAAATTGATCTTCTTTAACACTGATCTCTTCGCATTGTGGTTTGGAGTGGATAGCGAAGTTGGGAGTTGAATTTGTTTGTTCTTTCTTCACTGAGAGGTGGGGGCAAACGGTTCAGGTGTGAAACTGTTCCGCTTCCGCTGCTGTACCTCGGATAGAGCACACGATTAGATATTTTCCACACACCACCCTTTTGTGGGTGATACTACCGCCAACGACTACCCAGCACGTTGAGAAAAGAGTTCGTAGTGACACGTTGCATTTAGCAGTTAAACGCTGCGAAGTTTTGCACAACACACAATATCACGAAATAGACACACACAGCTAAAAACAAAAAACAAAATTTAAACCACCATTTCCGGGTACAAGATTTTCCCCAAATCTAGCACTTAAACCCACCGTGAAGTGGAAACTGTTTTTCACGAACCTTGTTTTTTTTTTGTTGTTGTTGCACGGATGCTATCGATCGAAACCAACTAAACACATCCCAACACCGGAACGGAACGTGCACAACCCTTCGCGATCCAGCCAGGCAAAGAGTGAGGAGTGATCTCGAGATCGGTACACTCTCGGGCTGCGTACCGCGAACGAATAAAATCTGCTCCACCAGTACGCTCAAAACTTGATTTTTTTCCCAACCCTTCGTACTCTCGCTCTCTCACTCTCTCGCGCGCGCGTTATTTCTGCGAGTGCGTCCGCTACTTTTGACAACGGGAATACCGCGTACTACTACTACTACTACCACTGTAAAGGGTGCGAAAGGCGCCAGGCGGGAGCAAACATTACTACCCTGTACTGTACCACTGTTGCCACCGATCTGTGCGTACCCCTTATGGAGCAGACTACGTAAACGTATTCAATATGCTCCCTTCATTTATTTTTTAACTCAAACAGAGAGAAAGGAAACAGCGAGAGAGAACGCGAGAGTAAACCCCCTCACTAGAGAGCGAATGTGTGCGTTAAACTCATCGCGAAATGCGTGCACTTGCAACGAAAGGGGTGGGTGGGCAGAATTGATACCCCCTCCTCCTCCCCCCCCCCCCTTCCCATCGGTTAGGGGGTGTTGGTATGATTTTTACCACCCCATTACCAATACAAACGTTTCCGCACCGTCGGATGGTTTGGCGTTTTATGTGTTTGTGCACACAAACGGTACGATCGATCAACTACCAAAAGCAACCCTTTTAGTAAAGATACAAATACAACCTTTAGCACATCGGTGATTCGGTTAGAATTGCGTCTCATCAGCGCAACACGTCAATCGCTTAAAAAAAATATTTTTTTCTCTTATTTTTCTCTCTCTCTCTCTCGTTCGCTCTTTTTTTATAAAATAAAACCCATTCAAAAACACTGGATTTGCACGCATCACCAATGTATTTCAACAAACTTTAAAACACATCGATAAAAGTGTGTGTGTGTGTGTTTTTTTTTATCGTACCAGTGCACTTCGATGTGTAAACGTCATTCGCCCAAGCTGTGACGTTGATCATGCAGCTATACAAAAACGGGAAGATCATCCAAACTGTGCGCAGGGGGGGGGGGGGGGGGGCGAGATGGGGATGCATGATTAATGGCGAATCCAACCCGTGCTTCATTTCGTTACTGATCATTCTTTCTCTCTCTCTCTCGCTCTCTGCTTGATTCCTTCCGAATCCTTCCCGCGGCACTGTTTACTGATCGTCACTCGTTTTTATTTTTTGCTTACACACTTTTATCCTTCTATCAACATTCTTTTTGTTTTCCCCCCCGTTTGAATTTAATCACACACTTCGTTCAGATTATGATCACCAACACACCCACAAATATACACACACATACTCATGCATATACGTTTCAACACACACTTGTTCTATCATGCTTCTATTTCACTCGTCCGAACGCATCTGCAGCATATAAGATTTGTCTGATTTTTTTTTGTTTGTTTGAAGATGTGGTTTCTTTTCTGACACTGGCTTTATTATACTCTTTCATTCTCCACTTGCCTTCACACTCACCCCCTACACACACACACACACACATTTGGACGATCGCGCGCGCGCACACGCCGTTCACATCTCATCAGGTCACGAAGTCGCTGCCGCAAAACTCGCACTTGATCGCCGCGTAAAAAGGGGGCGAGTGATCTCTGCTTGCGGGACCTACACGGCCGACGATGGCGAGTTGAACAACTTCTCTTGCGTATTGACCACCTTCGTCGACATCCAACGTGCAAACACACACACACTTACAACACTTTTGCTCGGTGCGATCGCACCCTTGCTGATGATTCTTCCAACAAACAAAAAAATCTATGCTTTTTTTGCGTTAAATGTTACGATCGCTTTTTTTCTTCTGTATCACAACACAAATTAATAAAACTTTTAAACCTTGTAGATAAACAACACTACACACCGCTGTTTTCCTTCGCAAGGGACAACCGCTGCCCAACCAGCCTTCCTTTGCCGAGACATGCAACACGAATGTGCCCTAAAGAAGGTGAAAAAGCCAGAACCTCTACAGGTTTACGCACTATCGCTGCTTTTTGTGGGGAAGTTTCTCATTCATTCGCGTCCCTTTTCTGGCGTACGGTTTTCGGGGCCTTACGCACCTTTTCGGGCCGATCGCAGCAACGGCTTGATAATGCTCACCGTCGTCCCGTTTCCTCTATCACTTGGCCACCAGCAACGGTGATCGATCTTTCACTCCGTCCGTCTGTCTCATTCACAACTTCTTTGCGTTCTCTTTCATCAAATCGCTTTTCTTGCGTGCGTGATTTTCTGGCACTGTTTTCATACGGTTTCGACTTTTTGACTGACTTGTTGACGTGGTTGTGTTGTGTTTTTGATTTTATTGATTTCGTCAGCGGGCGCTTTGCTTGCAACAGAATGCACCTTGGCACGGTTGGCGGTGTCATTTAGCTGAAACCTACAGTAGTGACACATATTGTGAAAATTTTTATGTTGGGGAGAAATAACAGCAAAAAAAATCATCTCAATTCTGTGCCTAATTCCGACGAGCTGGTTTCTTCCTTCCATGCAACGTATTCCAAGCAACGTTAACAAAAAAAAACAGAAACGAATAAGATTCTCACACAGCAGAAACACCACTTCACTCGCCAGCGAGCACACAAACACGAATGAAACGCCAAAGATGGCTTTGGCGAGTGGAAAAGATCAAACCAGCATCCCGTTCATCCGCCACTTCCCTTACCCCTAAATCTCACCCTCACGCGCCACACTTGGGGTTGTCTCTCCAATCGACGTTTCTGGTTCTTGCTGTAGCATCTATTCTTCTCTGTCACGATATGATCAGCTCCTTCGAAGAAGAACAAAAATTACTAACCCTTACACTGTGTCCATCCGATTCAAAAACTTCCAGAACCTGCTGGAAATATTTAATGTTTGTAAGCGACGATCGTTCAGAGCGCCATGCTTGATCAACTAAAAACCGCAACCCGATTTTGCAAATGGGATCCCTTCGAGACAGCACGGCGTACGGAATCGACAAGTGGCGAACACTTTCGGCACACAAGTGACGGATGCCGCGGGTCTGTGGACCGATTTTCTAATGCCTCTTGAATGAGTGCCCACCCACAGCAGTGAATGCTGAAACTTTAAAACAGAACAATTTTTGTTTGGCGAACCTGTTGCATGTGTTGTTGCGCATGTGAGGTTTGAGTTTTCCATGGCTAATGGAAGGCATTAGAAGGATGTGCGGGATGGGTTGGCCATGTTGAACAAGGCGCTTTAACTTCTTCCTGGTGTGCGTGTGTGTGTGTGTGCTTCTTACACAAAATGACCCTGTGATTGAAGCTGTTCATGGAAGGTTACACGAAAGAAGAAAACCCCATGAAATGTAAGCTTTCTTTCTTATTTCTCCATTGCGCCATTCTTCCCTTTCCATACAGGTGCGACAGTGATTAAGACGGGTTTCCCGTCTTTCTCTTTCGCTCTCTTTTGGTTTCGCTGTAATTTTATGTTCTCCCTTTTTACTACATGCTGAGCACATTGCTATGCTAGTCTCGTTGATTTTACTGTTTGCATGTATTACCTTGTTCTGTGTTAGCATCTTCAAATGCTAGAACTGAACCATTGCACTGAAGCAAACACCAATATGGATAAGTTTTAAATATTAAGTAATAAATATTTTGAACAAAAGAACAAGTTTTGGTTTACAAATTATGCATGGATATCGTTTAAACAAAAAAAACTGATAAAACAGTACAAAAATCTTATCATCCCCCAAAAAATGGCAAGAGAGTATCGGTGTGCGTGCGATGGTTTAGCTCCGTCGGAATCGGTACTAAAATCACAGCTACATCACACAAAACCAGACAGGTAGAAAAACAGGTTATGTTGTTCCGTGCCTTCTATTGCTCTTTTCTTCAAAAAAAATACGGACATTTTATCTGGTTTCGAATGGAACCTTTGCGTTTTTGTGGTTGTTGTTGTCCTGTTTCATTTTCTTGCTTCTTCAATGTCTGATCGTTTCGTATGATGTCTATGGTTCTTCTTGATTCTTTCCCTTCGTCGATTCATGTGTTCTCGCTTGAGGCCGTAGACGATCGTACTATCTAATGCTTGGTTAAGCGGATGGGACCGGGGTGTCTTCTTCTTTGGAAAGAATCATTTTATCCTCCGCATGATTGTCATCTTCATTTCACGTCACGTTCTCGAATACACTTTCAGCAGTTGTCCGGTCTGTGGTGTATCCGGAGAGTTCTTTTTGAAAGGATAGCAAACACTCATCGTCTCTTAAGATGTATCAAAATGGTAAAATGTAGTTTATTAGCAAAAAAAAAAAACAGATAAATGTTCACGTAACGCCATCAATCTGATCGATCATCCAATTCGCCGTAGCCATCGTGGCTGGAACGAGGCGCCATCCAATTTCAGTCTCATTAGGAAGTCGACGGACGATACCTTGGAGAACCTACGCGACAAGTGTTTTCGTTCTCGTGCAATGCAGAAACACAATCTCTTGATAATCATTTTTCTTGCATGTTTTGGTTCGGTTTGCAGATCATTTAAGATCGTGCTTAGAATAGGCAAATGGTTCCGTATGGTTATTTATGGAAACTACAGTGCAAATAGCGACTTGTGAATTATCCTGCACAAAACGGACGAGCGACATGTTTGTCGACGATGGGCGCAGGGAAACCGACGATGATGGCCAAAGCACAAGGCATTGACCTACAACGTGACCTATTTCGTAGATTTTGTTTTGCCTGTTGTATCGTTGTTACATCCCGCCAGATTTGGACATTGCTAAGAATTGCATTAAAAATTGTATTGAATTGAAGTTCACATATATAAATTTAAGTTTATAAAAACTTGTACAAAATATAATTTTTATGTTTTAATCCTTCTTATTTTCTTTTTACTGGAGGGCAAATATTTTATACCGATAGTTTGTTATTCTGTTATTATTCCTTATACTAACCAAAATTAAAAAAAAATGGCAAAAACGATTAGATAAAATACATTAGTTTAAAACTTTCGTCAAATACCGGAGCTGCTGCTCCGGAACGGATAAGATTCATTCCCTACAACGTTTCGATCCGATCCGAACCAAAATTAACCCTGCACATCACTAGATTGTACCATCACTAGTTGTTGTTTACATCGGCGAACGCGGTGTTTGCTGTTGCAAAATAGAGTCGGCGTGTGAAAATTGTCCTTTTTTTAAGTAATAGTATAGATTTGGATTGTGAAATCCTGTGAAAATGTCTGCTGAACTGAGAATTGTAAAGCTTTTCGAGGAGGTTTTGGTAAGAAACTCTACCTATGCTGTAGTTTTATGGTTTTACTTGAGTTTGTATGCGTTCGGGAGACTTCCTGCTAATCAAGATACACTTTTTAGGAGGACAAAAACATTGTTCCAAGCTTCGACGAGGAAGAACAACGTAAAAAGACTGAAGAGGGCTACAAGAAAATCGGCACACTGTTCGGTGCGATGACACCGGAGGTAAAGGAAGCGTCCATCCGTAGCTACCTTGGCTACGTGGCTACCGTGAACCATCAGAACCGGGTGCACAACTATCTGCAGGTGATGAACCGTATGGTGGCTTTAAACATCATTCCGGCCAAACTGTTGTGCGACCAGCTAATGTGCTCGGATAAGCTGGTGTACAAGAATCCCTGTTTTTGGATCGAAGCATTTCGACTGATCCGGAAAGTGATCGGCGGAGTGGACTACAAAGGTGTGCGGGAAATAATGAAGTGCTGCAAGGAGAAGGCGCTTTCATTTCCCGCTAATGTAAGCGTTAACATATTGCCGCAACTGCTCGAGCTGATCGAGCTGATCGAGCATATCTTCAACCGGAATGCGTGCCTGCTACCGGCTTACTTTATCATAAATGAAATCAAGAAAACCGACTACCAGAACATGCACTGGCGAGTGTCGAATCTTACCGCGAACTTCATCGAGGAGTTTGTTTCCGTCGCTCAAATGCTGTCGATCATTGGACACTCCTCAATGCTACCGATCGTGGAGCACTCGTCGTACGCGGATAATCTCATCATACCGTGGAAGCTGGATCCGGACACGCTGAAACTTTCGCTCCGGGGCAATCTTCCCTACGATGAAGAGCTGTTGCAACCACAGGCCCGTTTATTACGATTTGTCCTGCAGCAGCCATATTCGCGCGATATGGTATGCTCGATGCTAAACTTCCAGAAGCAACAGAAACAAAAATGTGCCGCCCTCGAGGAACAATTGGTTTGGTTGGTGCTGAACGCAATGGAATATTCGGAAAAGGAAGGAACGCAGGCACAAAATACGTCCAGCACAACGTTGAATGAGCATGATAACGATCAAAGCCACACGCAGTGGGTCTGGTTACATCTGAGTTCACAGTTGATCTACTTCGTACTGTTTCAGTTTGCAACCTTTCAAAACATCGTTAACGCGCTGCACGAAAAGCTGGCCGTGCGCAACCTGCGTCGTGGCCGTGATCATCTGATGTGGGTGTTTTTGCAGTACATATCGGGCAGCATACAGAAACACTCGATATTAAACTTTTTGCCAATACTGAAGCTGTACGATATACTCTACCCGGAGAAGGAATCGTTACCGGTGCCGGACAACAGTAACCCAAACTGCACACATCAAATGGCACCGACCTGCATCTGGATTCATCTGATGAAACGTGCCCAAACGGAAAATTACAATATCAATCGTCCGATACCGATCGCGCTGCGGTTACACTTTGAATATCTGCAGCATCTTGCAATGCCCAGCAACAATCCGACACTCTTTATGGGATCCGAGTATAGGTTCGCGTTGCTTTGCAATGCTTATTCCACCCAGACGGATTATTTCTCCCGTCCAATGCAAGCGCTGATTGATACAATATTGGGCAACAGTAAAAACCCGCAGGCAAATATGGTTGGCGGTGGCGTTCAATCGCTCCCGACAGCTCCACTGTCGATGCGTGTGCTGGACAGCTTGACCATACACAGCAAGATGTCACTGATACACAGCATTGTGATGCACATGATCAAACAAGCACAAAACAAAAGCTCCATCCCGAACGGGAATAATATGGCGCCGGCACTAGTGGAAACGTATTCGCGGTTGCTTGTGTACACCGAAATTGAATCGCTTGGCATAAAGGGTTTTTTGGGTCAGCTGTTACCGCAGGTATTTAAATCCCAAGCCTGGGGCATACTTTACACACTGCTGGAGATGTTCTCCTATCGGATGCATCACATCCATTCGCACTACCGGGTGCAACTGTTGACGCATTTGCATTCATTAGCATCGGTACCGCACACGAACCAGATGCAGCTACACTCCTGGTAAGTTTTTGGTGCTAACAAGCACGCGAGAACCAAAAAAAAATCTAATCTTCCTTTTTTATGTATATTTTAGCGTCGAATCGACGGCTCTTCGTTTGATCATTGGTTTAGGTTCGGTAGAAGTACAGGCCCAGCTGTCCCGCTATCTGAGCGAACCGAAACCGCCGGGCAATATTGTGTCAGCGGAAAGTGAAGAGTTAAACCGAGCGCTCATACTAACGCTTGCCCGTTCGATGCACATCACCGGCACTGGCAATGATCCGCAATCGAGCGCTTGGTGTAAGGATCTTTTGCAGAACGTTATGCTTAACACACCGCATGCATGGCCGCAGCATACACTGTACTGCTTTCCGCCGGTGCTGAACGAGTTCTTCATGCAGCACAACATACCGAAGGAGAGCAAGCAGCTGCTAAAGAAAACGGTCGACGAAGAGTATCGCAACTGGGCGTCGATGACTAACGAGAACGACATCATTGCCCACTTCGGCATGACGGTTAATCCTCCACTGTTTCTTTGTCTGGTGTTTAAAATGATCATCGAAACCGACGTTATCAGTCCGGTGGCATACAAGTGAGTAGAATGCAATAAATGTATTATTATGTTCAGATATTTTATTTTTCGCTCGCTTTTTTGTTTCGATAGAATTCTGGAACGCATTGGCGCTCGTGCTCTTTCCACCCATCTGCGGAAGATGTGTGATTATTTGCTTTTCGAAGTGGCCAACTCGGGCGGTGGAGCACACGTAAACAAATGCGTCGATACGATCAACGATATGATCTGGAAGTATAATATAGTAACGATCGATCGGCTGGTACTGTGTCTGATACTGCGCACGCTCGACGGTAATGAGGCACAGGTTAGCTTCTACATCATACAGCTGTTGCTGCTGAAAACGACCGAGTTTCGCAACCGGGTGCAAGAGTTCATTACGATCAACTCGCCGGAACACTGGAAGCAGAACAATTGGCACGAACGTCATCTCGCATTTCACCAGAAGTTCCCCGAAAAGTTTGCCCCCGACGAGTCCGTATCACATCCAACGCTACCGGTGTATTTTGGTAACGTTTGCCTCCGGTTCCTGCCCGTGCTGGACATTATTGTGCACCGGTTCTTGGAGGTGCCGACACAGCTGAGCAAAACGCTTGACGTAATACTCGATCATTTGGGATCGTTGTATAAATTTCACGATCGTCCCATCACCTACCTGTACAACACGTTGCACTATTACGAACGTAAGCTCCGGGATCGGCCACAGTTGAAGAAACGCTTGGTAAGAGTCTTCGCACACGAAGGGAATGTTTTTCTATGCTTAACATTTTGTCGGAATATTTTTCAGGTTGGTACAGTGGTAGGATCGCTGAAGGATGTAAGACCGGAAAATTGGGCCCTAACCGAAGCCTACCAAGCATACATGATGACGAAGGAAACGGATAATGTAAACTGGGTGCCGGAGTTGAGCTATTACATCAATCTTGTGCGTCGCATGCAAGACAGTAAGTATCCTTTTTCTATACTTTACCGCTTTTTCGTCCTGTTTATCATTATTGATCGTGTTGATTTCACTTAACTAATTACACAATTTCCGCCCTCAAAAATAGCTATGGATGGGAAGAACATATTTTCCGGCACAGATTGGCGCTTCAACGAATTTCCAAACCCTCCAGCCCATGCACTTTATGTAACGTGTGTGGAATTGCTCGGATTACCGGTTGGACCGAATGTGGTTGCGAACAGTATCATCGATGTGCTGGTCAAGGGGTATACCGTGGTACCGAACGCCGTAATACACAACTGGACCAACACGATCGGATTGATTATGGCTGCCCTGCCGGAGGCTTACTGGAGTGTTATTTACGAGCGCATGCAAGGGGCGCTAAATTCAAAAGCTATGAAAGAATGGACATATCGCCAGAGTCCGTTCGAAATGTTTAATTTTAAGATCGTAAAGGAATCAATGCTTGACCGAAGCTACGTAACGGTGCTTGCGATTGTGCATAGTATTTTCCATCATTTTGGAATAGGGCAGCTGGCCACCGTTACTGAGTGAGTGTGAAGAACGAATGAATTAACGTTTTCACTGTGCACATAATACATTCTCTCTCGTTTTAGATCGCTGAAGGAGAAGTTGAAACCGCTGGTCCATACCGAGTATCAACTGATCTATGTTTGTCACGTTGTTGGACCATTCCTTCATCGTTTAAGCATCGAACGTGTCCGTGCTGTCGCCGACATCACGCTGATGTTGTACGAACTGCTGGAACAGGTGGACAAGGCACAGCCAACACAACCGATAGCCTATATGGATCCGATATGCGATTTACTGTATCACATCAAGTACATGTTCGTGGGCGATACGATGAAAACGGAACTGGAAGCCATCATACGTCGTTTGCGGCCAGCACTGCAAATGCGTTTGCGGTTTATAACGCGCCTTAACGTTGAGGAAATTGGTGTCGATCAGAAGGCCGCAACGGCGCAAGGCGTTACAAATTCCGCAGCAGGGGTAACCGCTGCCGGTGTCGCTGCCGGTACGACCGGTACTACCCAAGGAGTAGTTACTCCGGGACAGGGAACACCAGGCTCAACCACGGGTCCACAGCAGCAGACACAGGTGAGCGGAGTGGCGAATCAAAATGTTGCGTTACAACAGCAACTGCAACAGCAGATGGGTCAGGGCATTCAAACGCATCATTAAATTTAGAATCGTACTTCATCCTGAGCATGGCGAACATTGCATACATTTGTGCATCAAGAAACCAAGTGTGAACAAGCTCTATTAGTGCTAGAATAATATAAATATAAAAACGCTGTACTCTATAGGCCATAATCGTGCTAATGCGTTTATTATCCATTCTGAATAATTATAAAAATGCCCACCTGAATCATTCTACCTGTGGCGCCGTTCAAACTTAACCAGAATTGGATCTTTGGTGCGCAAAATCAAATCCGCCACGAAGATCAACTCTTCACGCTTGGTGACAGGTAATATGCGGAAATTCATCAGTATCGCACTCAGTACCGTTTTAAGCTCGAGTATTGCAAACCGCTGCCCGATACAATTTCTTGGTCCGGCACTAAACGGAACGTACGCGTAGGGACTACGTTCTGCTACATTTTCCGGCAGAAATCGGTCGGGATCGAAATGCTCCGGATCGGGAAATACGGCAGGATCACGGTGCAGATCGAAGATGTGCACATTGAACAGGGTATCCTTCGGCACAAGACGATCGCCAAACATGGTATCTTCAGTTATGTTGCGTGAAATGAACGGAACCGGCGGATATAGACGAAGGGACTCCTTCAGTACCATATCCATGTACTTTAGCTCATTATAGTCGCGCTGGGTAAATTCCGCCTCATCCGCATCCGATCGTGAGACAGCGATCAGTTGCAACTCCTCGTACAAACGTTGCTGTACTTCGGGGCTGTGTGCGAGCAGCAGCAGCGTGAAGATGATGGCAGCGGACGTCGTATCGTGCCCCTCAAACATGAACGTATCCACCTCTTCCCGAATGCCGTCCTCGTCGATTTGCTGCTTTGCCTCGGCGGCTAGCAACGTGTCCAGCATCGCGTATCGTTGTTTAAGGTTTGTATAGCTAAAATGTGTTTTAAAAAAATAGCAAAACTTGTCCTGTTTTCTTCTACGGCGTGGTTAATTCGCTACTTACATATTTTCCTCCGAGAAATCTCCAATGTTGCGAATGTTTTGATGAAACTGTTCACGTCGTTGCTGTATGATCGACCGCGTGAACGCGTGCACCGGTTGAAGCAGTTTGCTAAATTGGGCCTGTAAACCACTCAGCTTGTAGTTGAAATCCTCGAACAACCAAGGATTCATAAGCCGCTGGAGCAACATCGTACCAATTGCTTCTATTTTACTACGATACTCATTCGCCATTGTCATCGAGTCCAGCTTAATACCCATGGCCGTTTCTAGATTATAAAAAACACACACACAAATGGACCTTTTTCTGCATTTCTGACACAAAGAATCGCTTACGCTTCCCATTTCTTACCGCAAATAGTATTAAGCGTAAATTTGGTAGCAACTGGCTGTAGCGCCACCGGCGTACCCTTATCGGCATACTGTTCCAGCTGCGCTACTAAGCCACGGCACTCCTCCTGGAAGGTGATCAAGAAGCTGGGCAAAATGTTGAAATGAAACGCGGGCGTTAAAATTCGCCGCCGGTGTTGCCACTTGGAGCCAGTGCTGTTCAACAATCCAATGCCGAGAAAGGTATGCAACAGGGTGTATATCATACCCTTGTCGATAAGTTTCGGGCTCGATAGAAGCGGTTCGACGTCTTTCGCCTGTATGGCGTTTAGATTGAGCAATCCGCGCACCAGAATGCGATAAGTATCGCCATACTTAGCGGCCCATTGTCGCGGTAGCTGGAACGTACGCCGTTGATCGTTAAACAGTAGATTGTGAGCGTTGCCCAGCAAGGGCAAGGCTTTCGGTCCGGGAAATTTCTTTCCAGCACGGTAAGCTGTCGAAAACTGGACGTGCAGTTCGAACAAAACGAGCAGAAATAGAACGCACAGTAAAACCACGGTCAGGATGTCCATCTCTTTCGGGATGTGTAAGTGTACTACGTTGCCGTTGCAGCCGATTGTAGCCTGTTGATGGTTTGGGCAGGAAGATTTGAGATAATCTTGGACTTTGGCTGTTTTGGGTTGGTTCCATTGATACGCGAGCATGACGAGTGCAAAATTGGACCAGCGCTGAATAACTGACCCGAAGGTTGGTATGTGATGATTAAAACATACCCATTTTGCCTACTCTATCCCAGTGTGATGTTGATAACCTCCTGGAAGGCTTTTTGCTCATGATCGTGTTCATTTACAGTGACTCACCTGCGTTTTTAAACCACGAATTCAGTTGGAATTAATTGTTTGTTGTACATGCTTAAAAAGATGAGCTATATTTTTCGCGTTACTACTAAATATAGATTAAAATTGATGTGCATCAAGTGCATAAAAGTCTTTCAGAATGTTTTTACAAACCAGTTTTACTGTTTGTCAACAGTTGATAACCAACCCGGCCACAGCTTCCCTTGCGTTCTGATTTTCGTCCCACGTGTTTTGTTGGATTGCTGATAGTGCGATTACTGATCGGTCTAGTTGTTCGTAAACAAACGGTATGATAACACCCACCAATCGTACAACACACTGTGCGCCACACAGCACTCACGCACTTCGTCTTTCAAAGCGAACCTTCAGTGGAGTAGAGGCACGCAAGACGAGATCAGCGATAAAGCGAATTTCCGCACGCTTTGTTACGGGTAGAATGCGATAACGCAGCACCAGATAGGCGACAGCTGTTTTGATCTCTAGCAACGCATACTTTTGACCGATGCAGTTCCGCTGACCCGCACTGAACGGCACGTAAGCGAACGGGTTGCGTTCGGCAACCCTTTCCGGCAGAAAGCGATCCGGATCGAATCGGTCCGGGTCGGGAAATTGGGCAGGATCACGGTGCAGATCGAATATGTGCAGATTAGCGATGCATCCCTTCGGTATGGTGCGACCGTCCGGCAAATTAACCTCCTCCGTAACGGCACGTGAAATGAACGCCACCGGTGGCCACAGCCGGAGACACTCCTTAATGACGCGATCGAAGAATTTCAGCGAGTTTAAATCGCTCGCCGGGAAATGGCCATCGGCCATACCTTTTTCCGTGCGAAATTGTTGCAGTTCCTGGTATAGACGCTGCTGAATTTCGGGCTCCCAGGATAGGGTGAGAAAGATGAAGACAAGTGCCGACGCGGTCGTATCGTGTCCTTCAAACATAAACGTGTCCACCTCTTCCCGGATGCCGTCTGCATCGATCAGTCCTTGCATTTCCGCCGTCAGCAGTGTGTCCAGCATGGCGTAGCGTTTCTTACCACCGGATGAAGTGCTGTACAGTGAATGATCATGATCGGCAGTTTGTGTTGAGCTAAGATCGTTCAGCTTTCCCTGCAAGAACAGTTCACGTCGCTGTGTGATGATCCCGGTCGTAAAGAGATACAGAGGTTTCAGCAATCGTTGCATTTTACGCGTATACCCCAACAACCGGTACGTCCAGTCCATATAGAGCCAGGGACGGACGGCTCGATTGAGCAACATGTCGCCGACCTTGTAGATACCTTCACGATACTCCCGAGCACCGTCTAAAGTGTCCAGCTTGACACCCATTGATGTTTCTGTTCAAGAGAAAGCATTGAGGGAAAGATGTCTAAGCAAGTTCCTGGGACACATGGCAAACGTTCACAATCATACTCACCACAGATTGAATTCAACGTTAGCTGAGACATTGCTGACTGAAGATCAACCTCTACCGCTTCCAGTCCTGTCCGTTGGCAATCAATTTTGTCAGCGAACTTTTCACTCTCCTCACAGAACGTTCGATGGAATCCGTTCAGGATGTTAAAGTGAAACGTTGGCGTAAGGATGCGTCTACGCTGGAGCCACTTAGCACCCGCACTGTTCAGCAGACCAATTCCGATGAACGGATACATGAACCGATACAGCATGCTCTTGTCCGTGTTGCGCCCTCCGTTCATGAATGGTTCCGCCTCCTGGCAGCGTGTTATGTTCAGCGAGAAAAGAAGGCTGTTTAGCCACAGCTTGTACGTTCCTCCGTACAGCTTGGTAAAGTAACGGAAGGCATCGAACGTTTTTGCTGCATCCAAACCACGGGTGTGATACATCGTACCGATCAGTGGCCACACCGGCGGTCCCGGAAATTGCCGAAAGGCAACATACGTCGAACCGCGCTTATCGATCACATCCCAAACTATCCAAAGCAGCAGTACGAGTAGTACGAGAATGACTGAAATGGGCACTTGCGAAAGTATTACGATCCAACCGGATGGCATGTTGATTACTGATTGCAAAAATCAAACCGTGGCTGGGAGTAGGTTGGCTGTTTGTTAGGTTGGCTGAAGGCGTTACCGATAAGAATTATGCACTAGTCTTTGAATGCCATTGATTTGCGCCAGATTTCACTCTAGCGCTCTAGACTTAAATGCCGTGTTTGTAAACTAATTGTACCGTAGGTCATGGCGTCCATGCGTGGGAACTAGACACAAATAGAAAGCTTAGAATTCGATCCCTAGAGATGCTCCCAGTGCTTCTTCTTCTTCTTGGCTTAACAACCTCTCTAAGATCATTCCGGCCATTTCTTGCTTACTAGACTTATTTTTACCACTTAGCCGGATAGTCACTTCTTACTACAGGAGGACGATCCGGATGGGATTTGATACCCAGTCCTGTCTTGTGAAACCGGCGCCATTTATCACAGAGACCACTTAAGTAAGTTACTAGACAAAAACTTAAGCATGTGCACGAAGTTAGGAGAAATATGTTAAAAGTTTAATCAGTTACGGTTAAAGGACTAACAAAGAATGAGTGCGCCACAACCCCATTAATCAACCAACAGCTAGAAGCACTAAACATTGGAGTACATTCCTATCTTCTCACTAATTGCACCTTCAGTGGTGTCTTAGCGCGAAGTACAAGATCAGCCATGAATACGATCTCTTCACGTCTCGTCACCGGCATCAGACGAAAGCGATGCAAAAGCGCCACCAGCACCGTCTTAATTTCGAGCTGAGCAAACTTCTGTCCGATACAGTTCCTTGGTCCAGCACTGAACGGTACGTACGCGTAAGGGTTACGCTTTTCTGCCACTTCCGGCAGGAAACGATCGGGATCGAAGCGTTCCGGGTCGGGAAACTGGGCCGGATCTCGATGAAGATCGTAAATGTGAACGTGCGTGATTGTGTTATGCGGGAATATTGTACCATCTGGAGAAAAGCGAAACATTTTAATCTACTAAAATGGTTCACGTTTACTGAAATGCTTGAACGTATGTTCTTACCCACAACCAGTTCTCCGGTGGTAGCTCGCGAGATGAACGCAACCGGTGGATACAACCGTAAAGATTCCTTTATCACACGATCCAGATACGGCAGGTACTGATAATCCTGTACCGAAAGACGAACGGATTCGCTGCTAGTCGTTACCATGCCATTCAGTAGTTCTTCCAGTTCCTTATAGCAACGCTCCTGCACATCCTGTTCGATTGCTAGTAGCACAATCGTAAACATGATCGCGGCGGCTGTTGTGTCGTGTCCTTCGAACATGAACGTATCCACCTCTTCCCGGATGCCTTCCTCGTCGATCTGCTGCTTTGCTTCGGCAGCAAGTAAAGTATCTAGCATGGCGTACCTTTGTTTGCTCCCAAAGTACCTAAGATAAAAGGTTCGAAAGATCAGTGACGAAAGCAAACAATGATCGTAAGGTAGGGCGTACATGTTATCCTCACTGTTGGAGTCAACGAGCTGCGCCTGGAAAGCTTGAAAGCTTTGTCGACGCTGTCGGATGATGCTACGCGTGAAGTGATGTATGGGTTTTAATGACTCCGCCAATGGTCGGTCGTAACCTAAGAGCCGGTACACCCGATCATTGTACAACCAGGGCGACATGGTACGGTGAACCAACATTTCACCAACTTCGTATACCTTCTTCTTGTACTGATCCGCTTCGTTGTACGCGTCCAACTTCACGCCCATGGCCGTTTCTGTCATTGGCATGGTAAGAGGTAACGTGAGTATTCTACCATCGATATCGGATTCTAAAACTTACCACAAATGGTGTGCAACGCGAAGCTTGTCACAATCGATTGTAGCACAATCTCCTGTCTACCATCGGCAAAGTGATCCAGCTGCCTTACGAGTCTTTCGCTTTCCTCCTGGAAGATGGTTAGAAATTTGGGCAAAATATTGAAATGAAAGGCCGGTGTCAGTATACGACGCCGCTGCTGCCACTTGGAACCCTTGCTGCACAGCAATCCATCACCCATGAGCGGATGCAGAAACTTGTACAGGATGCTTTTACGGGTGTGCTGCGTGCTGGAGAGGATCTTTTCTGCTTCCCGAATGCGGGTAATGTTAAGTATCACCTTGCCATCAATCCACTGACGATAGGATGCTCCAAAGCGGGTCGCATTCTCACGGGCATAAGCAAATGTTTGTACTGTAGAGGAATTTTTTTTTTTGAATTTTTAACGTTAACAAAGTCACAAGAACTTCCTGTGGGAGATTATGTTGCACTTACCGGGATTTTTAAACAGAAGTTCTAATAAGTTCCCTAACACTGGTATCATTCTTCCACCGGGATAGTGTTTAGCAGCCCGGTACCCATCCGTTTGCTTCGACTGAAAATCGCGTACCAACAGTACGGCGATGCAACTACCTAAGATGAATACTAGAACCACGATCAACATCTTGTCGATCGCCTAACGACGCGTTTAATCCGTTTGATTAGAAATGTGGCACGCTACTAACGTGGTTCGTGGCGGTACGATTAGTCAATACCTGGCCGTACGTGCGTCCGATCACGCTTAGATCCTGATCGCTAATGTCGGTGACCAGGTCACAACAATTGAGGAAGTAATGAAGTCCAGTTCGCAGTAGTCGGCGGTACCGGCAATCGCACGCTTGATGGGGCGTGTTCGAAATCGGTGTGCCGGCACCTAATAATCACCCTAATCGGTGCAAGCTTTTGCTCCCCTGCAGGGCAGCAAAACGTGCACGGATAGTTCAAACGATGCATGCGAGAGGTTAGAAGTGTATTACGATGGCAAGCGCTTCCTTAGCTAGACTAACATGTTGCGATCGTTTTTTTATTATCACCAGTTCAGTTCTAGGTGAAAGGGCTAACTGGTGTTTAAGCGGGTTTTATATGTCTCTCGCCAGTCTTGATCAGTTGTATTCTCCTACATTCTTTGTAATTAATTCTTGATGCTGGGGTAGATATCTGGAGACATTACTGGGCTAGTTTGATGCATTATTAAGATAATGTTGATAACTTTTTCTTCTTTTTTGTAGAACTTCTCTATTCCTTCTATTTTTTGGTACGTTAAATAACCAAGCATCTCTACTGAGATCCAAAACAACTTCTCCCAGAGCTATTTTCCTGAGAGGGTTGTGGGCTGGGTGACATCGTTCATCGGCGCACAACGCTTTAATTTATTTTCAATCGCTGCCGGCACCTGCCAGCATATTATCATCCCGTCGTCATCTACCGGTTTACCATCTACAGTCCTCCCTGATTCGCAGTGATGCTGTAATGACTGCCGTTGCTTTTGTTATCCGGTTGACTTCGTTGCTGGTGCATCTTATCGTTCCGTTTAATTCGTCGACCTGCTTGGAACGCTTCAGAATAAACCGGGATTTTGTACAGGAGGGTAAAACTTGGATCGTTGACCCAAATATTTGAAACGCCTCGCCTATACGTACGTTTCGAAAGTACAGTGGAATCACAGCAAATATGCAAAGATATCGATCGTGATTCCATCCAAGTAATGCAGCAGTAATATGGCGTATATTTAAAGAGTAATATTTGAAATTATAAATGAGAAAAAGACTATCATCAACACATGCCTCTCCGATCGTCCCTGGGCGAAGATTTGTTAAACCGAGAACCAGCCGAGCCCCTCTCTTCATATATGCAGTCCTTGTAGATAATGACATTAGGATTTTGGATCTTTGTCTGAAAGACACTTTCCAGCTTTTTTCACATGTCCATTTCAGGAGATGTTTGCAGTGTACCAGCCCATGTATAACAATGCGTCTCCAATGGAAGTTTGCCTTTCGGTTTAGCCTAAAGCTCAAGCCTAAAGCATGGCCTGGCCATTCTTATCCGTTGATGTTCTCTCTGAAAAACATTTTTTTTTATTTCAAACGATCGAAATATGTTGTGTATACGGGGGTCGTATCTTTGCAAAATAAACTCTCCAAATTTGAACGGATGTATGGTGATTCTAATATTCTTTTTTGCCCTGTTCCCTCGCTCTCTTTGCCAGCCGGGTTATCACTCTTTGTTGGGTGGGGTTGTGTACATAACTGCAATAATGTTGCAACGGCACGTACAACGGAGAAAATGCAACAATGTTTTTAGCTGCTGATCTCATCGAAGTATATTCTTAGCAAGTTGCCGGAGAGTTTCGTTCATGAATTCATTCTCGAAAAACGAATACAATCTGCGCTAACACAATCGAATCCCGCACACGACTCAGTGCTAGTTGGCTCATAGCTTGGCTTGGAAGTGTAAGTGCCAGCGTGCGCACAGAAAAATTAAGTGAAGTAAAACAAATCGTGCGGTTGTGGCAACTTGTGCATTGTGCTCGACATTTGCTCAAATAACATCAAGCAGCATTTTAATTATCACCGACCGAAGTTCTCATCAAGGATGGCGAGTCAGGAAGAATTCGAAAAACTGATGAGAGAAATGGAAGCTCTGGAATTGAGTGGATTCAGTTTTCCAGATTCACCTGTCTTCGCAGGATCATTTTTCGTTCCAAACCCAAAGAAACCAGCAGTCAAGATTGTAATCCACGATGATAATCCCGACGATATTGCCTCCGCTATAGTTAGCAGCAACTCAAACAGCCTGGTCGATGTGGACACTGTTAACTACATGATTTACAAACAACTTGAACAGATTACGGCAACGCTCCCTGAAGACTGGACATCATTCGGGGTCGAGATCGGAAAGAAGGGTGACATCATAACTCCCTTATCATTACTGGAAGTGAATATTTCGGATGGTGCCGCTAAAGCGAAAGCCAAACTTCCATTGAAGACTCATTCGTGTACAGGCAGGCTGGCCATGTACTACATCTTCGCTCCGATCACCTTAGATACAATATACGAAGGGCAGAGGAATGCTCTCGCCGCAAAGATGGTTGCGGCTATACCGTATGGTCAAAAGATACGATCAGTATCTCATCAAAATATAGCAAAGTTCTACGGTAGCTTAAGGGCGAATTACACCTACCAACGTATGGCGGGAGCTCTGGATATGTTCATGGAAAGGTTTCCGGATCATGCTGAATACAAAATGCGCGTAGGAACAGAGTGTACGCGTTTCCAACGCTGCAACGCAAATTTACTGATTCCCCATTTTGCTACACTAATGGATATATCAGATAGAAACCAGCTGCTTAAATGGATATGGCATACAGGCACAGCCAGAGAAGCCGAAAGGTTGATGGATCCCAGAAACGCGCTAGATGATCCCTATAGTTATGCACCGTACTTCTCTTGCATGCGATTAGGAGAGAACAGTATTGCCTCGATTAAGAATAACACTGAATTACAGGTCTTTGTACACACGGTGGGAGCCATCTTAGGTAACGAGCGGTCTAAGAAAGCAAAAATGATTAATAATTGTAGTAAAGCACCGATGATCGCATCATTTGTAGTGGGTGCGATAAAATCTGCTCATCGTCAGCTTGGTGGACAGCAAACATCTCCTGAAATGGACATGGATGACATAATGAAAAACGCTGGAAAATGTCCTTTAGATTTAGATTCAAAATCTTGGTACATGTATCTACGAGGTAACCAGGGACTAGAGAAAGCATATCTGAAGAGAGGAGCTCGGATGGCTCTCGGTTTAACAAATCTTGGCCCAGGGACGATCGGAGAGGCATGTGTTGCAGAAGCTAAGCATCTCCATAATATTAATTTCGATGTTCCTAATATATTTCAATACAATGTTTAAATGTACCATATAATATACACATTCATACACATTCAACAGTAGCGGACACGTTTTCTGTTCGCTACGTATGTAATCTTGTTTCTTCGGAACCTTCGAATCAATCAGAAAATATTTCTTTGTTTGCGAAAATTACTCTCAAATCAATCTATGTTATACTATCGAGAAAAGAGTTTGTTAAAACATTACTAAACAACTTTACAACTTACAAACTTTTTTTTAAATATATTTGAAATCTTGAACAAAAACAAAAATGTAATACTAATTGTTCGTTTCCACCGTACCGATGTGACCGATGAGTCGTCATAAAATAATGCGCTAAGCCGTGCTCATACTTCAATATTAATATACATCAGATGCGAAGTGTCCGGTGATCGTCCAACTCTCGTCAGCAACCGGAGATAATAGCTTACGATCCAATAATGGAATGATTGTCGCCTGTATTGAAATAAAAACGATGCAATGAATTAAAAACTGGGAGATTATACTATAAAAAACCATGCCATACACTCACCACAAGAGAAACTCAAAGCGTAACTTGCGAAAAGTGACCCACAGAAAGTTGCGTACATTGCGACGAGACGGGCAGAGGGCAGCCAATGCACAGCGAGCCAATACTCTCGGCCGATCGACGGGATCGCCGTGATCCCGTGCGATCGAGCGTATCGTGTTTAGATTGCTGTAAACAATCAGTATTAGTTTCACACATCATTCACTATTATTTGGCAAACTGGCTGCTTACCGGAGAATTAAAATTAAATTCCTTGGCATTGATTTGAGCGTTCCCATGATGCGATCAAAATGTTCCTTCGCCTGCTTTGCCATATATGAAAGATCTTGCTCAGTGAGTCGTGTAGAGAACTTTCCCGTACCATGCAATTCCAGCGGCCTCTGTAGCAATATTTCCGCAAACGTACGATAATCCGCTACGTTTAATGCGTTTGAGTAGTGCTGCATTGCATCGTGATCTCGTAGGACAATCGCTTCCCAAAATCGGCAAAGATTTTCCCGAACACCTGGTGCCAACTGCTCGTACAGCCCGTGATCGAGTAGGACGAGCTGCATTCGTTTCTTATTGGAAGGATCTTTCCGGACGAACACGTTCCCTGGGTGAGGATCGGCGTGTACAAATCCGGTTGAGAAGATCTGCTGGCCGAACGCGGTAAACAGTTGTTTATCGATCTCGGATAGGTCAAGCTGCATTTCTTCGATTGAGGCGCGATCGCTCACTTTACATCCATCGATAAATTCCGTCGTGAGGATGCGCTCGTTCGTCAGGTTCCACAGCACCTTCGGAACGTACACATAGTCGAAACGTTCCAAATCTTTGGCGCAACGTTCTGCGTTTTTACCTTCGTGTACGAAATCCAGCTCTTCACGAAGCGTTCCTTGCAGGTCGTCTATAATCCATCCAAAATTGTAGTTCTTGTGCAACAGCGCAACAAGCTTCTGAAGAAATATAATTGTACGTAAATCACCGTCAAACCGCTTCCTCAGATCTGCGTACTGCACCTTGACCGCTACCTGTTCACCAGACTTTGTTACAGCACGGAATACTTGGGCCAAACTGGCGGCCGCTATCGCTTCGTACTGAAAGCTGGCAAATATTTCCTCCGGTGGTAATCCGAAGTCTTCAATGAACAGCGAGCGCACCTCGCCCGGTTGCCGGGTGAGACAACGATCCTCCAGCTGGCGCAGCGTATCGACGTATTCTTTCGGTATGATGTGATTCACTGCAGCTACACCTTGGCCAATTTTAATGTACAGTCCACCATTCGCCAGGCATCCATCCAGTAGTTTTTTCGCCGATCGTAAATGAACCTTTGGTAGTACTGCTTCGTACAGACCATCGCCTTCCCGAAGGCCCTTCAAGCTCCAGGCGTAATCGAAGGATATGCTGAGACCAATGGCGAAAGAGCGTAGGAATCGTTGTGCACCTTGTACGTTTTCGAAACCATTCGCCAAACCATCATACGTTACAGCGCCGGCGATGCTACCGGTCAATCCGAATGTAAGGCCGTCGGTTATAGATCGTTTGCGTGGTACACTTTGCGTAGCGCGTGATGAGCGAAAACATCGTCGCGAGGTTACATTAAAAATAGGCCAAAAACGTTTGGCCATTTGTTGAGAAATGGGTAAAACTAGTACCGTTCACCGGGCAAGAAGCAGAACCATATCTTTGCACAAACGTTTTGTTTATATAATGCAAGGCTTCCGGGTTGTTTATAGATAGTGACAGCTGATAGTTGGGAGCGATTCAAATAAAATGTAAAAAAAGCAAAGAATCTTCAATAGAAATTGGAATTGTTTTTACGATACATTTTACTGCAACAGAGGATCAAATACCTAATTCTGTATAATTTAATCATTGTTTTATTCTATTTAAAAAAAAAACATCGATTTCAATATTGTACAGATGTGTAGAGGAGCCTTTAGTTAACAGACAGCTAGCGGTTGTCAAAGTTGAAACCGGCAGCGCAGTTACGAAATGTCATTATTTTGGTAAACATAAACACATGCTGCTTCACCGGTCCTAGTGCATTCTTTAGTACGTAAAAATGGTTTAAAAGTGTTTAAATAACGATTGCATAATGTTGAACGCACTGCGAAGGCAATGTTGGACCCAGTTCCGCACACGAATATTCCAACAGCCATATTTCATCACAAGAGGATTGGGCGGATCTCCATCTGTTTGTGTAAAAAAGGCACACAGAACAGATGAATTTACTCACCTAGAGGCGGTACACAGCCCGGATCAGTTCGGTACGCTCTCACCACAGGTGGATGAACCGGAAATAGCCGATGAAGGGGATCTGCGGGAGGAAGATTTTCTGCAAAACATACCGTCCCAGGGGCAGAAGCTTTCCGTTCGCCAATATGCTGACACGATAAAGGAACATCTAAAAAACAATCGCATCCGGGAAGCACTGGATGTGGTCGAGGTGCGCATGAAGCAGGATCGGGTTAAGCCAGTAAACTATCACTTTAACCTGCTAATTGGTGGATGTGCACGGGTTGGATACAGTAAGAAAGCGTTTCAGCTGTACAACAAAATGAAGCAACACGGGCTGAAAGTGACGGGCGGTACGTACACTTCGTTGTTTAATGCCTGTGCCACCTCACCGTTTCTAGCGGATGGACTTAAGCGGGCGAACCATTTGCGGGAGATTATGATAGAGAAAGGATACGAACCAAACGAGACGAATTACAATGCCATGATCAAAGCGTATGGACGATGCGGTGATCTGAAGACCGCTTTTCAGCTGGTGGATGAAATGGTGGAACGTAGATTGAACGTTGGAACCGACACGTTTAACTTTTTGCTACAGGCATGCATTACCGATCGTGAGTATGGGTTTCGGCATGCTCTGCTAGTGTGGCACAGGATGTATCATATGAATGTAAGTCCGGATCGGTATTCGTTTAATCTGTTGCTCCGTTGCGTGCGGGACTGTCAGCTCGGTGAGCTCGAAACAATGGAGCAAGTGATCGAACAAATCCTCAGCCAAAGCATTGTACGTCCGCAGCACCAGTTAGCAACAGTCGAAGCCAAACCGGCTACGGACAATGCACTGGTAGCGAATGAACAGTCTGACGGCCAAAGCATACCATCGCTAGAAATTATTAACGTGTACAGTGAACTTACCGAGCGGCTCAATCACGAAGGCGTGCCAGATCTGCTATCGCCAAAACCACATTTGGGTAGCTTGATAAAGCTGGGCGAGGTGCGAAAAGCGGAAGATCGTTTGCTATTGTTAGGTGGCTCATCGAATGTGTTGGCCGAAATGAAACGATGTAGCGTGGAGCCGGACATACGAACCATGACCGAGCTGCTCGATGTAATTCCGCCGACGTATGCAGCCGAGAAACAGCTGTTGACCTCGATAAAGCAACTGAAGCTGGGCTGTGATATCGATTTTTTCAACATTCTCATTAAGAAACGATCGATGCGGTTCGATTATGAAGGAGCTAAGGTATGTATAGCTTTGCATTGTTTTGTGGTCAAAATTGATTCATTTATTAATGCTCTCTTTCTTCACCTACACCAGGATGTGCTGTACATGATTGAGGCAGCAAACCTGGAACCGGACATCGTCACATACGGTGTACTGGCTCTCGGATGTCAAACCCAGGAGGAAGCTCGATCGCTACTCAAAATGATGAACCAAGCGGACGTGCGCATAAACATACAAATTCTCGGTGCTATGTTGCGACAGGGTTGCGCAAGGCACAACTTCCGCTACGTTACGGAAGTGCTGAACATAGTCAAGCGAGAGCGCTTGAAACCAAACGAACCGTTCCTGCGCCATTTGGAGGAGTTTGGTAAGGTGTGTGAAAAGCGCGACCGGGACTATGATGCTAAACCGCGGCAAAAGGGACGGGACGAGTTCAAGATGGAGTACAACCGTTATCGGATGCATATGGACGCATGGCGCGAGCATATGGGATTGCAGGGGCTAGCGTTGGATCAAGCGCTCGGCATTGTGCGTGAACATCCCTGGGAGCAGTTCAAACAGCCACAGCCGGATGGGTTTGAAGCAGTTAAAAATCCAAAGCTTCGCCACAAGCGTAAGAAACACCACTCGATACGCAAAGTGGATGTGGATGCGATCGGTGACGATGACGATCGTGATGTTCGTGATGAGGTGCATAAAAAGGTAGGCGATCAAACGGCGGAAGTAAGGTTGGTACATTAGACGCAATCGATAGAGGCAACCGAAATAAAGGTGCGGTAGAAAGTGTATAGCTGAGCCCGTGTTGATTTCGTTATTTTATCACACATCACCTTTCGGATCAACCTCGGTACGGTTTAATATTTCAATAATGTTCACTTTATTCAACTTCTTCTAACTGAGTAAAACTGGCCTCCATACAGAATCGACCGCGGTGTGAAGTTATTCTTCAATAGTCTGCCGTGAGGTGTGTCATGTTCCTGCAGTTCCTATACTTTTCTGACAGTTAGCATTATAATTACATTTTCAGTACTGCTATTCCTACCATTACTAAACTTTGGGACGATATTACATTCTAATAGGAGGGAGTGGGAAGGGGAAGAAAGGGCGGTGAGGAGGGCATCTTCATATTTCGCTACAATGCTCTGATTTACATCATAAGACACAATGTTTATTATAATGTTGCATGTTTCCTCTCTTATTGCTACCTCGACAACAATCGTTCAATACAACATCCAATGTGGTACTGCTTTTATCTTCCAAATTATCTTTCCTTTCGGCCAATTGTGAGTCGTTCGGGTTCGGGACACATCGTGCCAGAAAAATAAAAACAAATTTTCTTTCGATTTTTGCTCGCTCCCCTCAAAAAAGACACTTCGTCGTTTGTCTTTTGCTCATTTCACTAGCATTGCGCTCATTCGTTATTTACACGCCACACTGCTTGTGGCGAAGTATGTCCTCTTTCCCACACATAAACATACCTATATATATATATATATGAAACATAAACTTTTGCAAACATAACATTGTTTAAACGTTCTTAAAAACATTCTCATATACACAGGTTGCACACAACTATCGCTTCCACAACTGTTTCCTTTGCATGCTCTACTTGCTAGTCACCGCTATTTGATTTTTATTCTACTAAAGCTTTCAACAGGAATTGTACATCCTGTCACATTCATCTTTGCCCTGATGTTATCGAAATATTGGGGGGGTAATTTTCGCTTAAAGTCAATACTTTACCGTGTTCGAGTTATGCTTTCGCTAAAAGGGAGTTGATCAAACTGTTATTACAGAATTTGTGTTACATTCCTTCGCACTTTTGTCCTATCATTGTAGCGTATTGTTTCGTTCTCTTTCTAATTTCCTTTCCAAAACCTTTGGTTGCAACTAGAGTGATGGCGCTGTGTGGTTTCCCACAGACGATCGATGCGATATCTTGAAATTCAAATTAAAACAAAAACAAAAATGGTTCATTAATACTACGACCCTACGAACCAGATGGCCAAGCAAGCGCATCCTCGCATCTGGGCGGGCGGGATGGCACATAATTTGAGTGTGTGTGTGTGGGTGTTCCTTGCACTACTTCATTGATACGCGAATTGCCGCAGGTGTATGGTACTTATTAGTAGAAATTGCTGCACCACGCCGGTTCCGAGGATGGTAGCATGGTGGACGGTCCCGTTAGTGGACGGGCCGAGATCATCGGTGTCGGTTGGGTGATCGGCAAACACTGGAAGACGTAGTTCATGTCATAATTGTTGTCCCAGTACTGGTCACCTCTGCAGTGAAACCGTACCGCCATCTCGATACGCTGTCCCACCTGCACCGAGTTACCGTGCAGCGTGAAGCTAAACTTGTCCGAAAACCCATCACACGAGTTCTCCGCGTAGACGGCTTGCAGGTCGGCATAGCTGCGCCAGTTATCGAGCGTGTACCGCACGTACACGGACTTGTGGAAGTCGAGATTGCGCACCCGCACCGTCCCGGTGATGGTGAGTGTGATCGGATCGGTGACGGCCGCATTTTCCAGATTGACCTGCTTTTCGCGCACCCGATCGAGGAAGCAGGGCAGTGCGCCCGGTTGCTGGAACAGCGGCACCAGCACACGGTCCGCCTTCGGTCCGAGGCTTATGATTTCCGGCATCGGTTGCTCCACCACCGGCACGATCGTGAGATCCTCGAATGCCGACTGCGGTACCTTCGGAACTTCGTCCATAAACGTCCGAACATCGGTCAGATCTAGACCGAGCACATCGGCAAACCGAACGATCTTCTTCCGTCCCGGTGTACCGGGTGGCGTTTTGCCCGTCTTCAGCGACGAGCATCGTCTTATACGTTGCGGTTTCGTTTCCTCCTCATCCTCATCGCCCGACGACATCGTTGCTCTGCGGCTATGTTTTCTGTCATCCTCATCGTCGTCATCATTGTAACGATTGTGGTCATGATTGTTCTGTACACTCTCCCCCTGCCGATCGGACATTGTACAATCGTGGAGTATTTTCTCAACTTCCGCTATCTGGATAGTGGCACCATGGGTAGCGCTACAGTGCTCAGCAGCTGCAGCACCTTCGTCATGCACCTCTTCGGAGTCTTCTTCGTACTTTAACCCGTGACCCATTAGCCCAAGTTCTGTGTCGGCGTTAATGACTGTACCGCGGGGCATGATCGCATGTCCGTTGCCCATCCGATGTGATGCCGAGCTGTAGGCACTGTCCGGGATATCAGTCCCCGTCTGATCGTCCAGCGGTTCCATGGTGACGTCCTGCAGTGTGCTGTTCGAATTCGAACTCATCCCCGTGAAGGTCGATATGTTCGATTCGGTTGACTGTGACGGTGGAAGCGACTCGGAACAGCTGTCACTGTCGTGCGTACCGGCGGTAGTATAACCCGGGATGTGTCCGTTCGCCGTCTGACTAGATAGGCTTACGCCGGTAAAGGGATTATTCGTGGAGGTAGCTACTGTGGGCTTGTGTGCGCTATTATCATCAACTTTCGCCTGTTCGACGGTGGGATTTGTATCCGATTGAACAGTGGTGCCGGTTAAAGCGGCACAGGTGTACGGTCCAGTACCCGTCGATCGCAAACTACCGGGCACGATCGTGCAATCGTAGTACTCACAGCCGCTGACCGATCGTTGCTCTGGGTCGGAGCTGTCCGGATCGTAGAACTGACAGTCGGAGGAACTGCTATGACTGCTGGCAGCCGAACCTTGGGGTGTCGAGCAGGGCGATGAACAGACGTAACCAGATTCGGGAGCTTGACCCACGGCCGAATCATTAACCGTTGCGATCGACGGCAAACTGTTCGGTGTGGCTGTTGCCGTTTCGATCAACCGTGTGTACTCGCATTCTTCCACCGGAGAATTAGGACTTTCCGCTTCCAGCCCAAAATCAAAGCAGGAGTCCGCCTCGTTGGCAACTATCATGCGTAGTGGCTGTAGGCTCGTTACATCTGTCTGGTCGTTCGAACTCGTCGTAAGCCAGGTATTTTCCGAGTGCTGTTGCTGTTGCTCTTCCGCCGTAAGTCGGCCTTCGTCATCATCGTCATCACCGGTGCTGCCCTGCAAGGAACATACAATCATTGAAAAGCAGTTCAAAACTATTGTTTAGTGCATTTCACTAGCTATCATGCTAAGGAAGTCTAATAGTGAGGCAGCAGAGTGTAGTATGTAGCAATACGTTCAATGTGATGTGTTCCATTGGGGATGATAATGAATGAAAAGCCTTGCCATCGACGGTAGTGCAATTAGGAGACGGAATTACCGCAACTTCTAAGCAAGAACGGGAACATTGGGACAGAAAACGAGCGATCGCTTAGGGCCATGCAGGCTTACCTGGGAGCCAAGGTTCCGCAAACGTGACTGTAAGCTTCGGGCGAAGGCTTCGGCACGGCTCCGGCAAGACATACCGATCGGCAGCAGTGCCGTGATCCCGCACGGTCTGTCAGGTCCAGTCGCTGACGGATCGCCCGATGTGGTCATGGAAGCAAGGCAGTTTCTATCGGAGGAAATCCAGAAACAGACAGACAGACAGATCAATTGAAATGGATCCACCAAACGAAGCAAGGGAAGTTCTGTTCCTAAATGGAAAGCTGTCTTGACATACTGGTTGCAACAGCGTTGTTAATGGTACCGATATCTTGGTGAGTATGCGTTATTGTTAGTAACGAATGCCAGATGGTTAATTAACAGGAATCTTTATAAAAAAAATCTACATTTAGATCCAATAATGATAAAGATATGACTGATGTGAGTGTCTTGCAATTACCAGCGAAGCATTGCTATTTCTGTAAGTCTTTCTTGAAGCTCTCCATTCTCCAAGTTTCTCATTCTACCATTTTTCCCCCTTTCCCCAGACTTCGGGACAATTAAGCACTCGAAAATCGTATCGGTTTACTATTAAAAGCAAAAAAGCATTAAAAAAGCAAGCGAAATTGAATCGTTTTTTTGTTGGTGCAAATAATACGCCATCGCTAAGATCACATGCTACACTCCTGTACGGATGATTGCATCACATCGATTGGATTTGCATACCAAAATCTATATCGGAATTGAAAAAAATATTAAATATTTGCCAAATGGTTTTGACTTCTTCTTTGGTTTCTCTCTTCAAAATATCTTCGGTAACTTGCTTTTTTTTTTGTTAATTCTGTACGATCTTCTCTAACGTCGTCGCTATAGCAAAACGCACGCAAAACGGACCACACTCCTGTATTGGTGTTGATGATTTTTTTCATTTTTCAATTAAATTTATTTATGGCACGAATGGCGATCGTACTAGAACGCGACCGACCGCTGACGCATGTTTTTTGCCTTTCCAAAGGGTGTGACGTTGATGAATTAAATTGCGAACCCCACATGAAGGGATTTGTTTTTTTTTTCGTAATGTGTGGCGCATTTTAAAGTGGGAAGATGTTTGTTACGGTTACTGGCCTCATTGCACCACTTTCGATTGAACTTTCTTTTATTTTTTGCGTTGTCTTTCTCTCTGTGTGAGTTTCTTCGAGCAAACAAACACATCCTTATCATGGGGTTTTTGTTGAGAGAAATATGATTTTAAATTTCTTTGTTTACTCCAAAACTGGTTTTATTGGTGGATTTTAGTGCAATGAAACACAGTTCATCCTTTTCAGGTCGCACAACAGCTTGCTAAAAGCCAAGTTTGGCCGTAAACCTGAAAATCATCATTTTACAGTTTTTGTTGTTGTTAAATTACGAACTTTCTATAAATACTGTCGTCTGGCGCCTTTTGCATTCGCGTATCGTACGATCCTTAACGAACGCCATCAACAAACCAATGTTTGTTGGAGTTACGAGACACGCGCGTGTGAATGAAAGAAAGCAAGTAATGGACTGTTTCGTATCGTATTCATGGTAATATGCAAGGTGTGGTGCAATTTAAGGTAAAACAGTTCAATAAGCAATGTAAGCTGTATTTTTGTAATAATCGTGGCAATAGAATAACAAGCGTGTGTAAAAAGGAAAACAGTTCTTTAAAATATGTATAAATTGAAAGAAGTATCGACCAAACAATACAATACATACATAGAAGAACAGAAAAGAAAACACTAAAACAAAACGCGTACACGTGTCTTACGAACGGAACGAAAGTAAACAAAAAATCAATAAGAACCTGATCAAAATGATCCACCACCAGACGTAGAGTGACCAAGCTTCATGTAATCTGGAAGAGATAAATCAAAAGGATAATTAAAATTTGATAGCTACGAATCGCTCCTTCCACCCCCCCGCCCCCCCCCCTCATGTGAACAACAACAAATCGCCAGCTGATTCCTTCTTGCGTATGAGACACGCGCAACCAAGGAAGAAAGTAACGCTAGAAGGTAAGAAAAAATGCGTGCGCGTGTAACCATCAAACTGAGCCGACAAGAGTGTGTGTTTGGGGGGGAAAGGTAAGGATAAAGAAGGATATGAGCATTTGGTGTTGTTCAGAAAATCCGGTTGTGACCGACTATTCTTAGCTTAAACAACAACCAAATGAGACAACGGATGTGCAAACAAACAAAAAAACAAAAGGAACATAAAAACAAAACAAACCGAAAAGGCAACATCCAACCAACCAACAGCAAACACGAGTTTGAGGGCGTTTGTGGTCTCGCATCACACAATCACACGCAATCCCGAGCCGAGCGCCTGGCCTGTGTTCGGATTCAAGATGTACCACTTTATGGCATGTGCCATTGATACAAGTGTTTCGGTCGGATCAATGGGGGGTGGGTAGGCAGCAGCAATGTTGCCGAATGTGTTGGCCCGCAGGACGGATTTCTTTTTGTTGTATCCTAAAAAAAAACTAATGTCAATGTCGCACGCGTGTAGAGGTTCGATCCATACGAAGCGATCGAATGACCAAACCGGGGACCTGCACGGTCGGCTTTGTGTTCGTGCAACGCTGATTAGACGATTTCGATCCCGAGCAGGTCGTCCACTAACAAACGTCTGTCAGTGTCAGCAGACACGGACGATAATAGTAATTAAAGCGAGAAGAGAAGGAAATGTCTACTGGCAACGATCGCGCCACAGCTTTGCAAAACGTGGTATTGCGTGGTGTCATGAGTGCTACAATTTAATTATAGATGATTTTCAATGGTAAACTAACTGACATTATGATGCATTGATGGTAGGTTTTTGGGGGTTCGGTATCATGAAGGATGATTTTCTTTTTCTGCGTTATTGGGGGGCGAAACACGATTTATCTGGTAATTTAATTATCGAAAAATATGCTTCCCTTCATAGACAGCTGTTTGATGTGTGGTGGCTTACCATACATAAGAAGGCATTCTAGAATTTTATGAATGAGAAAAGAATTGTATGCATGAAGAATCAAATACGGCTTCAGTTGTTTAAGTCACAATCGCCCCTAGTTGACCATTTCTCATTGAATAATTAGTATTTTAGACAAAACCAATAGGAAAGCTATTTGAGGCTTGGATTTCTTTTCATATATACATGATCGTCTTGACTCAACATTGAATGCAATTACTTGTTGCCTCTACTTTTTTGTGAATACTACAAGTCATCTACAGTCTCTTATCACTTATGAGTCTCTTATAAATATGTTTGTATTTATAAATATTTGTACTCCTAAATATTTAATTTTAAATTTCACTATTTAAATTTTTATTTTTTCATACAAAAACTGTCCTTTTTAAACTCGGTCACTTATAGCAAAGTTTATAAATTTACCAAAAAAAATGTGGTCAATCGTAAAATATCAATCGGGAAGACAGAAACCTTCCCGGCTGTAAATTTTTTTTTAAAAAAACGTATTATTTTTTTTTCATTTCTACTTCTTCCAAGAGCCCATAACATTATAAACCTATGTGATTATAAAATTACATAATTAAAATTTATTTTTATATTTTATTACATTACTTTATTCCTTTTAAAAGAATTTCTTAGATGAAATGGTAAAATTGGAACCATTTTTTGATTATTTTTTCAAGTTGAAGTGCAATATGTAACGGATAGATATGGATTACTTTCTTAACGATCCAGAGCTTTTGCAAGCCAAAATCGGTTCTATATCAATCTAACATGAAAGAAAATCCTTGTAAATCTTCCCAATAAACAAATGTAGAAAAGAATACAGTAGAACACCGATTACCCGTGCCCATCTGTACTCAGCCCTTACCGGATAAGCGAATAGCACGGATAATAGGCACAACCTTTTTTAATGATAAATATTAGTGTTTAGTGTGTAATGTCTGGACTTTTTTCTAAAGCTAAATGTTTAAATTCTTTGGTACACTTTGCTATATAAATCTGTTCTTTTTCGGTCGAACATGAGCCAATTGTATCATTTCCTATTGAGCCTTTTATTTCTTGCCATCACCGGTTTGCAGTTAATATGTCAATTCGCCTTTAGAACTGTCATGGGATAATGGGACAGCCGGGTAAAAGGTACCCGAATAATCGGCGCTCCACTGTATTATTCATTCTAACACGGTTTATTTTTATTAAATGAAAAAAAAACACTGCTGATCATGTCAATTTAGTACGAAGTTGTGACGATAATGTGACAACAGTGAGAGAACTAATTCACACTAGCCATCGTTTGACACGTGCCTGCTCGAATGATGTAACGAATCGCATTATAATGCTGAGTGGTTCGCTCTTCGTCGAAAATGAGATGTTTATGAAACATCTGGGGAAATGTTTCTTCCCTTAGTGCACGGTGTAAACACAACTCCTCAATCTATCTGCAACGATGGAAACCATTTCAACATTATTAGTAAGAAAAATCAACTTTTGTAATTTACATTCCAATTACACCCGTAATGCAGCCATATTAAATGATTACCAATATACACTATTGCTTAATTAAAGAGAGAGAGAGAGATACATATTGCACCGGACACATGTGAGTTTCATGCCACTTTCACGTGGCGGTACAGTATGGTAGTTTGTAATAGTTTCGTCTAAATGCAAAAGAAGCTACAAAACACACCAACAAAAATGGCTACAAACGCTACAAGCGAGGCCAGTGTTGGCGCAAACGGTATTCGATCGCTATTGGTGGGCTTTGTAGCTGCACTTCCTAATCGTGGGTAAACATGGAACCGTTGCACCGTACCCGAACGATCAGCACGGGCACCGGACCGGTGTAATCCGTCCACCTCCTATCAGCGGTACACCGTAAACAATAAACAGTGGCGTTATCGGACAGTCGGTGCCTGTGCAGGTTATGCTGACAACACGCGTCCGGGCTCTCCGGCGTCTCGCAAGCGTCATATGGTGGTTTTGAATTCATTCGCTAAATGTTTACCAACAACGATTGCAGATAACAACCAGCTGAGAAATGGGCGAAACATTATTAACACAGCACAAAGAGAGCACAAAGCGAAAAAAGGGTGAGAAAGAGTGGGCAGAAATATAATGTTGAATCCAGAAGGATGGACGAGATTAACCGAGAACAATACAAAAAAAGCGTAGGCGAACAATTTAATTTCACCTTTGATGGTTTAAAGAAAATCGTCCCAAACAGTCCTATTTCGTGCAGGCTGAATATTCCTCACTGTCAAGGCTAAAAATACGGTTTTGTTTAGCGCCAATTAAATGAATCACTCTCATAGTTTGTGCTTGCTCCAGATGGTTATCACTAGCGTATTATCTTCCGGACTTTGAGAAGGCACTTTGTTGTCTGTGAATGACGGTTACGTGATTAAGCCGACCTATGTATTACCGCAAAGCACGAAATTGAGTACCATTTGTGTTTGGAAAAGTAATTAGTAAGTGGGAACTGTCTAATGACAATTTTGCTCCATTAATTAGAGAAAGATCGAACTTTTATTTACGATAGAATGACGAAATATAATCATCATTCTTGAAAACACCATGATGCAATTATTTTGAAACCATGCTTAACTTGAGTTGACGAATATTGCACGACAAAATTTTAGTTTTATTTTCTTTAATTTTTTTTTAAATTGTGCTGTGCTTTTTCTCTCATTTTCTCGTTTTCCCGAAACGATTACATTTTTTTTCCAACGTAACCACAAAATATTATATTATGACCAATAATTTGGTGGAAATTAAGAAAATAATATCAATTTTGTTTTTACTCTAACCAAAACTTAAACAAAAACAATGTTTTTTTTGTAGCCGAGAAAATGGCTCTTTCTTTCATTTTTGCCAAAATTTTTTAACTATTTATTTTAAAATTTTTAAACCGTATTTTTAGATTTCTTTAAAAAATATATAGATTTTTTTTCCAAATTTACCCAAGTGTACTACCCCCTTAACATGTGCGAAAGAAAGTTTAATGGAGACGCCTGGTGTTCGTCGGTATTAGTGCACGCACTGATCATTCGCGCACCGATCAACACACATTGAGGGGCAGACAATTTGGAACGAATTTCTCAATTTATGATTTTTAACCAACAAATGACCACGGTCAAGGACAATGCAAAAGAAAACTATGAAACACGTGCGCGTGTCCAACAATACAAGAAAAAGAAAGGCTTAGCTCCACGAAGACCATTCAGTGCGAAAATATTACATATTAAGATCAATGCACACAGTTAAATTATGCAATCCTATTAGATTGATTGGCTCGCAAAAGCGTCGAGAGAACGTTAGAGGGGCACCACTACCATGATGAAGAAAACCGTGCAGAGTGAGGAGTCGACGCCAGTCTGGTTTCCATTTGGTTTTAGACAAACACAATGTGTCGTAAATTTTGGCCAGTCCCCCATACCCAGCTGGGTGGAAACGGATGAAGAAAATATATATGCTCCGGAGCGTGTATGGTCACCTTCAAATGACATTAGCCTACCGTGGGCGGAATGGGTTGCGCGTCGAAAGATATACCCGGGTGTTGCGTTTTTCGAATGCATTTCGCCATCTTGTTGTGTTGTGGAGTCCGGGATGGGTGTGGGCCGTTTTTTTTTTTGATAAATGTTAACACCATATGACAATGCAGTTTCTTTTATGGACGTGTTGTTCCTTTTCCAAGGTGAAGGTATAGGAGTATCAATTGCATTCGGCACCATCGTACACCACATGGAAACGATCATAAATGGTATAAATTCGTACTTCGATCGATAGCAGTGATAGCGGTAACTGGGTAATAAAGTAATCAGATCGATTGGCTATAAATAATACCATTCAACGATACGGGGCATATAAATATGCGTAAGTTCAACAAACTGAGCGTTTTTTTTCTTCAACAAAACGGAATTTTCCTTTAACCGGAACTGTGAAAAGGATCCTTACAGCAACCTCAATCGTTTGAAAATGTCCGGAAAGAAGCAAAATTTGTAATGATATATTAATTGTACACGTCATGCGATCATCTGACCTACTACACGGCGCCATGTTTCCATTGCTGGCGGCGTAATTTATTTGCCCCGATCGTCAGACTGTCTGGCTACTCCCCCAGGGTCAGTTGATGAAGTGGTTCGGCTAAATTCAGCATGTGCGCTATTATAGCAAGTAGCACGAGCGTATCGACACTGCCGTGGCGATGATCAGCTGGTACCCATTGGGCGATTACACGATGGCTAAGGGCTCGGCCATTGGCCCCCAATCGCATCCGTCCAATAGCGTCAATCATCACCTGATCGTGACATTTCACCATGATCTACCTGGTGCATCCTTGAGAGGGCACACCACACATTCTCAATCCCGTGCGGTTGGCAGTACGTCACCTCACGGACAATGTTTGTCCCGTGTGGGCTGTTACAACTACATACAACATAAGGGTTTACATGATTTTACACCCATTCCTTAGCTCTCGATACTAAGCAGGAATGTTTTATTTTCTCTCTTTAGCAAAGCCTAATCAAAACCAATATATTCAATATCGAACAAGCGCAATCTCGACATGGTTCGCGACAAAACAAAATTGATACGATTTGAACGTTTATTTTTAAGCAAAACACATCCACAAAGAGACAGATAAAATGCTGCAGCAGCAGCACAGGATATTAGCATTACGCCCTGCTAACGGGGGTTGAAAATAGATTTTTCTTTCAATAAGGAAAGAGAAAGCGACACCATTCGACTGTGATTCTCGCAAAGGTGTGTGTGTGTGTGAGAAAATTTCGCACCAGATCCTCGATCGTAACAGATCGTGTCCGTGTGAAGCAAATTGCGAATAAAAATTCCAGTAAGTTTAAACGATATATTTATGTGATTAATTCTTTAGAAAGTAACCTTAAAATCAATGGTAAAAGTTGCCGGCAGTTGAGGTCGTATATTGCATCACTTGTACAGTGGGAACTTGCATAGTGATAAAAGAAGTGTTTTATATGTGGTCAAAATTCGTTTTTTTATAAATAAGTTTGTTTCATTTTATAATTAACCTTCAATGTTTCTTGGGAGTCTTTGCCATCTTGTAAAACTTTTTTTTTTGGGGTTCTCTATACTTAAAAAAATTGTATCGAATTTCTGAGAATTCGACACGAAGAGCATACGTGTTAAGAAGAGTTCAAGTGTTGAAGATCTTTTCATCAATCAGCTTGTGGGGCCATATCAACACATACACACACACTTGTGCAATAGCCCCACACGGTGATGGCTGCGTAAGTAAGGAAAGTGAAAAATTGGATCGAACCCATCAGCGCAGTGGTCTGGCGTAACGGACCGGCTGGAAGAGTTCAAATGGAGGTCATAATGATTTTGTAGACTAAGCGAAGAAGATCCAACCGGTACAGTCAACCAAAAAAAAAAAAAAAAATCGGTTCACGATCATGCGCGCATGCGTGACAAAACACTCCCCTCAGTTCCTCAGTAGCACACGCGTTGTCGAACGCTTTGCCGAACTTACCGTAGCTCTATTAGAAGTCCTATAACAATCGCTGTCACTGTGACGATGATGGTTAGCTGATCGGCGCCGAACAGATGCCGGATCAGCTGCTCGACTGCAAAACCACCGGTTAAGGTCGACGAGTTTGGTCGTAGAATTCGCGTAGCGTAACAGTCTGTTGGGTCGTCGCTGACAGCCACCAATGGGCAGTTTGGGCGCCAATCGGACCACTCCTTGCACTGCGATCCGTTCGTTATTGGAGCCCGTTCCTTCACCACGATCGGTGATCGCGTGCACTGATCAGTGGGCACCAAATTTCTATGCACTAGTGTTTTGTGTCAACAAAACACAACACGACGCACACCACACGAAGAGGATAACCGCAAACACCGTCACACATACACACGGAAGATGAATAATATCACTATGAGGCTATAGCATTATACAAGAATATAGGGAACCACATCGCACATCAGCACCGCAACGCAACAATGTAGCACTTGTAGCAGCCCTTGACAGAGATTTTGTGTAGCACCTTGACTGAAAGAATGCAGATGAGGACAATGCAGCTCTCCGTGGATGTGTGGGTGTATGTGTTGAAGGACTGAATCGATGATCGATGGGAAACTGCGTATATTGGTGTGTGTGTGTGTGAGTTAAAGGATGTTTTGTTTGTATATTTTTGCCAACAAACAAACGAACATTTCCCTTAGTGCACTTTCGAAGGGTTCTGGATGAATTAACTTTGCGTAGAGGAAATTCTCACTTTTTGCTTCTGTTGTGCACTCACTAGCAGACTGCAGCTTTTCGTTATCTTCCGAGCACCTCCGCTAAAAAACACGAACACACACACACTTTAAACACACTCCGTTCAACCACTATCTGAGAGGAAGAATTTCACTTTAGCACCACCTTACAGCACTTAGACGGTTGGAATATCGGATTTCGGAGGATATTCAGGAACACGCAGGAAATCTTCACAGAATTACGATCGGGATGAAGTTGATTCTCCGATCGTGGAAGTGATCACTCTCGTACACTCGTTTAAGCTAGAGATGCGAACGAGAGGATTCTTGCCGGAGCACCAAACAGGCACGTAACGATATTCCTTTTCTGCGATAGAATAGCCACAGGGATGCTATTCTTCCAGAATCAGGTATAAGGTGCTTCTGCCCGGTGTGCTTCTGGTTGTGGTGTGTGTACCAACGTGCCCAAAAGTAATCCTTCAAACAAATTGTCGTTTCTGAGGACGAATAAAAGGAAAGAAATCTGATGAATGGTAGAACTGAAACATAAGGAACCAACAAAAAAAATTGTCCGAAAATGGATGACGGACTAATTTCAAACGTTGAAAGGAGATCGAACAAACACGAACGAGGGTTGTAAAGGAACTGCAGGGAGGTATCTGGTAAGAAAAGGTCAACTCCGGAAGGTCCTTAGAGCTTCTCGTTCGATAGTGATGGTATTGGTCGCACAAACACAAGCACTACCACCATTATTCATTGAACATTTCGCGCCAATGTTACGCGCAGATGACGGAAAACAGTTAAAACGCAAGGATACTTCAAGCACAAAAAACCGAACATCACATGAACACGTGTTTATGTACTCAATGTACTTCTGTTCCAAGGATTGCTTTGATGGTACCAACGAGAAGCTCTAGCACATTCCTACAGCTGGCGTGTTGATGTTCCCCGTGGGGGAGGGAGGGTTGTAGTATTTGGTCCTTCTGATAAGATTAGTGTGCTTACCGGTATGGCACGGTCGACTGGGTGTCAACCGATCGGCACCAGAACGCGGTGTCTGCAGCACCCGCGGGTTGATCGGTTTTACAGGTTGGAGGTGAAACGTTTACAGCGACTTGCGCCACTTGTACAGAACCAGATACACCAGCTACAGCTACACACCTGGTCGAACTACTCTAGACGAATGGGTTCTGGAATTCCGATGGGAACACTCGATGCTCTGGTACGGTGTTCCCCGCCTTGGTACGTTTGGAGGCTGTGGTGTGTATGCGTGTGTTTCGGGGTGGTTTCTGTGGTGCTCTGTGTCAGCGTGGCACCTGAAACGGAGGCACTCGAAAGATGTTCCGTAGCAGACGTCGCTTTGGCAAAGACTCCCCAGGTCAATCCACCGTGCAAGCGCCAGCGGTCGGTTTCCGTACCGTTCGTCGTTCAGCCAAACCAAAGTGTCAAGAGAAGGACGTTGCAAGGTCGCGCGCTCATACAAAATATCCCACGCTCACCAGCTGATATGCCGCTCTCACAGTCTGTCAAACTGTTTGCTGCTTCTCGGGTGCTCTCGGGCGCTTTGCAAGAAGGAATATCCCGCAGCTATACGAAGTGCGTTCGTTCTCAGTGCATTGCAAAACAATTGTGCGTTTTGCTTATGCTCTTTTACTATGCTTCTCACTCTCACTATTCTCTCACTCTTTCGATGTCTTGCGATTTATGTGTATACGAATCTGTGGAGCATAAATCGCGCATGCGTTTTTTCGGATTTATGCCGGTGAGATGTTTGAAGTTTGAGCACTCTTTAGGGGTTGTGTGTTTAATCTTACCCCAAAAAAAAAGTGGGCAGTTACACAAAACGTGTTGCAAGTGTTGTGAAATAAAATTTCTTACTATTAAAGTACCTTTCTAAATTATTATTTTTTTTAAATGAAAAAGTAAAATTAAACAAATTATAACTGCGGCATGAAAACACTGTTGCAAAAAGGTCTATTCCCTATGAAAAAAATGTAAACACACTTATCTCCCCAAGTACGTAAGGTACGTACCTTACCCTAGCAGAGCATAAAACATACTTTTTTTTTTGGTTAAACTTTCCCTCTCGTTTGGTACGCTCAATGAGAAAGAGAAACAAGACGGAGAATCAAAAGAGCAGTGAGCGTTGTTTCAGCTCTCCCAAATGCTCGGCGTAGTCCGAACTTCTCATAGGTAAATGCACTTACAAAATTCAATTTGTCCTACTTTATGTGCTACTAACTGATAAAATTCTTTGTATTTTCCAATTTTTGGATAAAAATTAAACAAGAATTAAAAGTTTTATAAATTCACTTCATTGGAACGATGGTTTATCTTTTTTTTATCATTATCTCTGCAAATCTTTATCATTCTCTACAGCAGATAATTGGAACCAAAAAACTTGTAATTCACTTTAATTTCTCATGTGTCATGAAAGTGGGTCATTCCAGAAGTTTTGTTGCGGATCGATAAACCGGTTCAACGAACCCGGCGGCATTACACTTGGGTGCCAGGACTATTGACCTAGCTAGGTAAAACAACAAGCTTATCTGCAGGAAGTGCACATTGGGCTATCAAAAATTTTCTACGTCCCAAAAACATGGGATGCACCTCGATGCAGCAGGTTCAATCAAGAAGCAAAGTGGAACGTTTCACAGATTCGGTTCGTCACGCGGTGTAATTGTTGATTGTGCCAATAAAAAGAAATTGCTGCACATTTCCTGTGTTCAATGTTTGTCCAATGAAACCGCTTCGATTATTGGCCGAACTCCAGCCACAAAACGGTGTGTGTGTGTGTAGAGTGCACAAAAATGCATACAACCGAAGTGCATCGTTCGAGCGTGCGTGCTACTACCGATGCAAGGCAGAACACCACGTGCTTTCCAGTTGAATGAATCCTGACAGATTCGGTGCAGCTGCAAAAGGGGTTGATGACAGTGAACTTAGTCCAACAAAAAAAAGCGGGGAAAAGTTAAACCTCCATTTGTGATGCATTCCCGATGCGAAACATGCGCAATGGCACATGTATGCCGACGTGGGGGGGGGGGGGGGCCTACGATGTGACGTCACACAGAAAAACAAAAATTCCCCACAAAACCGTGGGACTGGCGCACGCACGCAAATTTTGCGTCCTTGGTTCGGGACGGTGACATTTTAAGGGCGGACATTTGTTTTTATGTAACAATCAATCCAAGCAAAACTAGGCAAAACTACCACCAACATAACCGGCCATTGTTTTGTTGTGTTTTGTTGTGGTACATACAAGCGACCGGAAGTAAAAACCAGGGAAGCTGGAATAGTTTTGTTTTTTGCTTTACTAAGGGTAAGGATCGGTACGGACAATATTTCACTTTTGCATAAGAAGATAAAATGGATTGTTGTTTTTTTTCTCTAACTTACCGTTCCAGTTTGCACTAATCGTAGAAACGAAACCATTGCAATGACAATCAGCAGCAACAGTGCCCTGGTATTGCACGGTCGGTTCAAGAGTATGACCCGCAGGTTTCGATTCTCGCCCCGAAGACGCCAGTACTGCGTACTTACCACGGCTGTGATACTGCTAATGGTGGTACTGAGTGTGGTAGGATACCTGCTGAGCGGTATGCACTACTGTTTTGATGTGCTGGTTGAGTGGAAGATATCCAAAATAGTAAGTTTATCTCTGTCGCCGTAAAGGCTTTCCCCGCGTGCTAACCGTGTGTACCGTGAATTTCAGTGCAATCAGTATTACACGAACGAAATCACTGGCTACATGTGTCCGGAACTGTGCGCCGGTGATACAATATCGGAATTTCACTGTCCACCGGCCACACGCACAACCGAGTATACCTTCAATCCGAACCGCTTTCTGGCACGTAAAGCACAGCAGTTTGTGGTGGTTAAGGTAATTGTTGGATAATTATTGATAAGTCCCACACTTACATCCTTTGTCTATTCGACTTTCCTCCTCCCAATGGCAGCATGCCGTGCCGGAGGCCAGCTATGAGAAACTTTCCTGGATAGATAGTCACCGGCAGGAGGAACACTTCCCAACGGAAACGGAGTACGTCGGTATCGTGCGGCGATATATAGAGCTGCGGTACAACCTTCAGCTACCGTTCGACAAGCTTAACAGCTTGCTGAAGCTGAAGAACAAGAACAATCACATCCTGTTTCGGGCGAGCATGCGTAACAGCTGGAACCTGATACAGAACAACGAGTACCTGTTGAGCCGGTTGTACGAGGAGAAGGAGATCTTCCCGCAGGTGATCGGTACGTGTGGCGATCTGTTCATTACCGAGCTGCTCGAGACGGTTGAGTTTGATGAGCGGCGGTACCATTTCACGAACCACATCGACCTGTCCAAGTGGCGCTACCATCTGAAGGTGGCGGTGCTGATACTGGACTATTTGGAAGATATGACACAGAACCGGTTCCAGATGTGTTCGGTACTGTTGGCGGGTTTCGGCATCAGCGATAGTCGGATGAAGTATCACGATTTGCGGTACATCAGTACGGAAGCATCGATCGATCGGCAGCTATCGGATGGACGTTGGTGTGCGGAAGATGCCGACTGTAGCTATCACGACTGTCGCAGCCGTTGCAACACTACCAGCCGTCAGTGTACGACCGGTTTGCTAAACAATAATCTACAAATTGTCTGCGAAAAGGTAAAGATAGTTTTTTGGTTAGACTTCTGTATGGAATTAATGATAATTAAGCGTTATCACTTACTATCCGATTAGATTTTTCGAGGTACTGCCACCGAACCGGGCATCCTGGTGACGGAGAAAAGTCCCAATCGTTTGCTACGCATTCTGGACCGATGCGCACAGCCCATTAGCAGATCGGACGTTGATACCGCACGGCCATGGGGTGCATCGAAAACGCTGAAGAAGCAGCTGTACAATGAGTTGACCGGTATCTACGAACAGCTTGCTTCCTCGCTTTACTCCTAACTCCAACGTTGTCTTTAGTAGTGCATTGCGCCCTATTTCGGGACCAGAGTTTCAGCAGCAAAAACAAAAACGCTCGATAGAACCGTTCAGTCAATTGCAGTGATAATCAAAAGTGCACGCGCACATGTCATGCGTGCGTACAACAATTGTGGTATTATTAGTGGTACGGTTTCAGCAGCAGAACGAGATGAACAAGCGAGCCACAATTTACGTAGCGGAGCCCTTTGCGTAAGATATTGTTTTCGAATTTTCAACGCTTATCAACGATCTAGTCATAACAGAGTAGATTAATAAACACACATAAACAGCAGCAGTGTTTCGACAAAACTGTATGGAAAATGTTCGGAAATTAGTTCAAAGCACTGAAGATCTATCACAATATACTTTTTGGGTGTGTTTATGTCGTAGCTGTTAGTAAAAAAAGTGTTACAAATATTTAATGGAAACTATACAAAGGATATGCTAATTAGGTTAGAAAAGGGGGGGGGGCTAGCTGGTTGGATCAACGCTAAGCGTTACCTGTAAATCATTTTCGTTCCTTCTCGTGTATGACTGTGTCGATGGCCTCAACGAACGCCAAAAGTGATCAATCGCTGCAAGCAACGTTTCACATCGTTCTGCACTATACCCGGGACACACCGGAAGAATGGCGTGTATCTGCTTGGGATAGCGCGCTGTCGGGCTGTATTCGATTAACTCTAGCAATTGTGCCGTGGAATCGAATGTTTCCATATCGATCCACAGCTGTACGTCGTGGTGAAAGTTTACTTCTTCCAATTCAAATACGGCACCGGCACAGTGCCGCAGAATGGCCAGAAAGGAACGTTTCGTAAGGCTGACATTGCGCGACAAATCCAACCGTGCCAACGATGCACAGTTTCGTCCGATGGCGGGCATAAGTGTGCAATCGATTTCGTCATCCGTCAGCCGACAGTTGACCAGATTGAGTGTGCGCAAATCATCCATCCGATTTTGGGATAGTGTTTGCCACAGTTTTGGTTTAAAATTGATACAATAAACAGGTAGCGATGCGAGATATGCTTCGCGCAAGTTCCCTTCAGCCAGTTGCTGTAAAAGGTACTGCGCGGAACGTTCCGTGAGTTTGTTTTCGGAAATGTCAAACGTTTCCAAACGATTTAGCTTTTCGCTCGGGAAGATAGTGGTGCTGAAATTAGTTAAATCCGCTGACCTAAGGCGTAAAACGCGAAGGAATGGCAAATTGCTACACAACCGGGCTAGCGGTACTAATGCATCATCTTCCAACGGGTTGTAGCTTAGATCGAGCTCGGCTAGTAAACCACCTCCGATGGCCGCAGGTTTGTTGCTCGTTCCGTCGGTAGACATATCCGAAGCGTTTCGGCACCCAAAGCAAAGCATCTCGACACTTCTGCTAGTGAGAATATTTCTCGTCAGCCGTAAAATACGCAGCTGCCGGCAGGCTGGCAGATGGCGGGCTAGCATTGCAACGTCATCATCCGTGATGCTGTTCATGGAAAGGTCTAATTGTTTCAGCCAGTCCTGCTGAAAAAATGTTACCATGAAGACCATGGGCAGTACATGCTCCCTTGCGATGGATGGTATGGTGCAGGCAAAATCATTTTCCAGAATGATGATTTCATTTCGGTCCATCATTATTAGGCGCTTGCGTAAGCTGCTATCGTGTGCTGTGGAAAATAAATTTGATAAAGATTAATTGGAAATTAAAACAAAGCTATTGAAGCTATTCGTACCAAGCTTATGTTCCTTGCAATACTCTTCATAATACTGTTCCAAATCAATGTGTTCCCATCCGTTAATTTGACCGTACACTGTTGTGCCTAACGCTGAACCTGTTTGTAACAGTTCGGCCCAGGTATCAGAATTCAACCACGAACCTTCTACTGGTTTCAGTTTGATTAATGGACGTTTACCATGATTTCTGCAGATGAGATAGCGAAATTAGGATTTATAATATGATATAAAATATATTAAAATAGTCACTTACATGATGTACTGTTTTGTAACCGCATTCGCTAACCATTCGATCGGTGGTGTCGCTGAATTCAGCTGTGCGTCATATTGTACAGTGTACGTTTCCCCATTATCGAGAATTACCTTTATGACGCGATCCTGCTGCAAAGGCGTATGTGGAGTGAACAATTCCAGCGACTGTTTGATCGGTGTTCCGGAATGGCATTCCTGTGGAACAAAATTTTCTTTTTCCTCTAGCGTTGGACTGGCAATTCGCTGGAATCCTGCATCAAGAAGAGATGACTGATAGACTGCAGATCGTCCACTGCACGAGAAAGTGCGCAATTCATTCGAGTTCCGTCGAGATTGTGTGCGTCGAAAGCTCTTGGCCGAATTGTTCATGATAACATTGAAAGCACTCTGCTTATCTTGGTTCTGCTGTGAACGTTTGGTTTGATCGTGATTCTGTTCCACTTCCACCTCAAACAGATCGTCACCGTCCGAATCGTATGATACGCTATAGCGAGACGTTCTTGTGTCGCGATCATTTATAGACTCCACGGGATTAGTTGAAATGGAGAAAGATTTACTCTTCCCTAAAACAACTTCACGAGATTCGCGATCGCGATTTACACGACTCTTTTTAGACGATTGTTTCATATCGTCGATCAGCCAATCGTCTTTATCTTCTTGCTCATCAGCAAATCGGGTTGTTGGACGTCTCTTCTGCGAGGTAACACGCGTTGGTGACTGTTCATTATCAAGATGCTGTTTGCGCATCGATTTCATTACGCTGCGATACTCCGCTACTCCAGATGAAGATTTGCGTTTCTTCACACTAGCGTACGTGTCTTCGGTTTGAGACTCTTCACCACTGGTAGTAGATCGACCATCATCGTCATCGTAGATAATGTTGCGGTGCCGCAATGATCCGACCTCACTTACGTAACCGGAAGAGCTACTGCTAGCCTTTAATGTTTGTAGACTCGATTTTGTTGGAGAAGCAAATGACGAAGAAAGAGATGCTTTGAAATTGTCCTCAGATTGGTGCCGATTTAATGATCTTCTATCACCAGAAGTGTTATCGGACGTTTTCCCTGCTGTCAATGGAGGTGATGTTGGAATGGCCGCTGCATCAAACTGCGCTACCAACTCGCTTCTAATACGCTTGTAATGGTTCATCTCCGAAGCTGTCAGAGGCACCTTAAGTTTTTTGTACCATGCATCCAGCATGCTTAGAGCAGTTTCACCGTAATCATTACGCTGCGTTGCATTGGCTCCACGATCAAGCAGTACCGTGATCACGTCCAAATGTCCATTACGGCAGGCGTCATGCAGTGGTGTAATACCTTCGCAGCTAGTACCACCCTTATCGTTGATATGTGCTCCCCGGTCGAGCAGCAGCGTAACGATTTCGGAATATCCGTGTATGCAGGCTTCGTGGAGTGGTAGCCATCCGGCAAAGTCACGCTCATTTACCGGATGCCCTACCTGGAGCAGTTGTTCGGCGAGAGCCTTATTACCGGAGATCGCTGCTTGGTGCAGCTGTGTTTCGCCCTTCTTGTTACGCCGGATGGCGAATCGTTTACCCCGCTTTCGAGTTCTCGATGTTTCTGCTGTTGTCGAGTTGTTTAAATCTTCACCTATGGTGAGGGCCGGATCACCATCGGAATCATCGGAAAGATCGACTTCAAGATCGATTTCGTCTCCCACGTTTGGTGTGTCTCGATCTGCTTCCTCGACCTCCTCTTCCTCAACATCGTAATCTACAAGATCGTTTGTTTGAATTTGATCCAACAGTTCTTCACTATCAGGTTCAGCTGCATTTGCGATATCGATTCCTTCGCCCAGTGCATCCTGTTCCAGCTTGTCCGCCATCAAATCCATACAGTAGACCCGCAAAACCTTAACCGCACGCTGCACTGCCACGCGTTGTTGTTCGACCGATTGAAGCTTCTTTGCTTCATCTTTCGCCTTCAGGTAGATGTTCTGGATGTCGAAGAACGATCTCCGTTGGCGTTCGTATAGTTTTCCAATTTTCATCAACGTGTAATACGCTTCCTGCGGTTCGTTGCTTATGATTTTGTGCTCCTTCCAAAGATACTCTAGCGCTTGTTCATACTGTCGGTTATCGATGTACGTTTGATATAGGCTCACGTAACACGGTATCAGCTGACGATCGGCTTCACCGTTTGCTTCGGCATTCTGCAGCATTAGCTTGTAGTAATCGATAGCTTTACTGTAATTGCGCAATAGGCACGCACCATCTCCCATGCGCTCGTACAATTCCTTGCGGCGCACATAGTTTGTCGCATCGGTCGTTATAAGCTCATCCTCCATACGGCACATAGCGATGAGTACTTTCAGTCTCTGCTTTATCCGTTTCGCATCGTCCACAACAGGTGTTTTAAGTCGGTAGGCTCTCCTCAGCGTTTGTCGGGCGCTTTGAAAATCGTCCATCTTCAGGAAGAACGTTCCCATCAGCATTAACGTTTGGCACATCTTTGAGGCACGGCCCGTAAGCCGAGACGCTACTTCAAGGCTTAGGTTCAACAAACGTAACGTTTGTCCACAGTGCTCACCGTTGGCTGAATCTGAATTACTTTCCCACCGCGAGCTAGAGAGTGCCATCGCGTTGTAGCACGTGTAGAGTAGGTCAAATAAATCGGCCTCCTTCGCAAGTCGAATTGCTCGTTCCATATTTTCCTTCGCTGGGCCTGTTTTGTTCTGTGCGTCCAATGTGATACCGAGGTTAAGGTGAGCTCTGGCCTGCATGTTGATCAATTCGGTTTTGGGTAAAGTTCGTTTCAGTTCATCGCAAATCGAAAGAGCCGTACGGAACGACCTATCGGCCTCAACCAGATCCGTCTCAGCATCGGATGTTTTGCCCTGCCGCTGGAAGGATTCGGCCCGCTGGAGATACACTCTACCCAAGGTGGTATGTGCCTCTTGCATAGCTTTAGTATTGGCATCTCGTAGTGCGGCTCGCATGTAGGCCTGCACATTATGCAGTGCTTCCTTGTACTGACCCAACGTGGCATGCATCTCGCCAACCATCCTGAACGCAAGCCCACGATCCATTGGTTTGCTTATCTTTTCATACGCTTTGGCCGCTAATTTGTATTCGTTCAGGGCGCGCTGATGCTCTTCACGGTCTTTGTACCATTCTCCCAGCAGCATACATGTTTCGGCCAATGCTAAATAGTTCGATTCGTTTGCGTATTTCGTTTTCTTCTTCACCAGTTCTAAAATAAACAAACGATACATTGTTATGTTGATTGTGGTACTCCGGTTGAATCACCGGCGAAAGAACTTACTCTGCTCGTTATATTCCATTGTTGTTAATATCGCGCACTTTCACCTTACGGTAGAAACTAATGAAATAAAACAATCTGTAAGCAAATAATCGTCAATATCACAGAAAAACAATAGATTTACGCCGGTGGAACAGTGCACAGAAAACAAAACATGTACACCCGCGTAAATCGTTCGTATCTTTCGAACAAACGTCAAAATTAAAGCGCGCAGAATATGTGATTGAAAGCAGCCCGTGCGAGTGGAACCACTGTGAAGTTTGAAGTTTGTTTGCGTATCAGTTGGTTGCGTTGTGTATTAATTTTTTCTATTAAAAAAGCGTTTAACGAGGAAAGCAGAGGCGAATAAATAGGTGCTGGGCAACGAGCGCTGACAAAAAGATGACAAATTTTTCAAGTGACAAAAACAGCTTGTCAACTGCGAAAAATAGTTTTTCCCGTGGCCCTGCATACATTTGTACACTTTGACAAAACATAGCAACCTATGATTGACAAAATCTTCATCATCTTCAACGTACACGAAAATTCAACGCGATGGAAACAGTTTACAGTAATTTTGGTTTTAAATGAATTGATTAACACAGACCATGTCCTTGCAGGGATGAAATACAGTTAATTCAACAAAAGAGAAAACCGCAATGGTCTGCAATTCTTTAAAGTGCGCTTGTTTACGTTTTGAGCAAACGTCAAAACTTTGTCAACTTTTTGTCACCATTCTTGTCAACCTTTTTCGTGGATTTTCCACAGAATAAAATTTTGTCAAAAGCTCAAAAAATTGACAAAAGCTTCGTTTTGACAAATTTGTCACCTTTTTGTCAGCTCTCGTTGCCAGGCACCTAATCAATTGAAGTGCATTTCAAACGGATAAAACAACTCACATACATTGTTTCATTTGTTTATGGTTAAGAAACCACTTAAAAATAATGCTGCGCATTAATGATCCCGGCACTTAGCAATCCATGCGTAGCGTGTGTCCACGGCCTACGTTTGTTTGTTTGACAAGTTTCTACGTGTGTGTGTGCGTTTGCAGTGATATTTATTTACAAAATTTGTTTTAAATGACATTTCTTGGTAAAAAGAATGGGGTACTGCTAGCCGCGTGATATTTGGCTAAAAAACGGAGGGTAGCGTTGAACCTTTTCCTGGAGTAGGCACTGGTTTGATGGGTTTTCGATTGTTTGGTTGCTAGCAACCATGGGACGTCAGGAGATGTCGGGTATTAGTCGTAAATTTCACATCGGATGGTAAGGCTAACGATTTCACTGGCGCAGGAAGAAGTGCGATAAGCTATCGAAGTTTTGAAGACGACGGAACACTCTGATAAAAGCGGATCGTCGAAATGGAACGATTAGGTATTCGATGTTGTGGGGTAGGCGTAGCAATCCCGCTATCCGAGACGGAACCATCCGATCTAACGGTGCACGATGCCGTTTATGGTACGTTTCATTTACCATCGTATGTACGAACGGTCGTGAATACGGTAGAGTTTAAGCGTTTGAAGCATTTGAAGCAGTTAGGCGTATCGAATGCAGTTTTTCAAACGGCTTTACACACAAGATACGATCACTCGCTGGGGTAAGTTGGGAAGTTAGTATTAAAAAAAACCCTTAAGCTAATCATCAACCTATTTCCAGAGCATGTTACCTTGCCGGAAGATTGCTGAACGAAGTGAATAAGACACTGGACAAACCAATCACCGAGGACGAAAGGAAGTGTGTTTTGGTAAGCAAATACTGGAACCATTTTCTATGTGCTTTAATTACAAAGGATACGTATCTCCACATTTGTCATCTTAGTTGGCTGCCGTTTTGCACGATTTAGGCCATGGACCTTTTTCTCATTTGTGGGAAAAGTTTGTCGAAGTATATGGAGTTCCTTGGCGGGTAGGTAATGCGCAAATTAGTTTGAAATAAAAAAAAACAACTAACGTTCTTTTCTCGATTGCAGCATGAACGGTCGTCTGTAGAGCTTGCGAGAAGTGTACTGAACCGCATGGAAGATGTATCGGAAAAGCAGATCAATTTGATATGCGCTCTGATAGGAGGTGAGGCGTCCGTACTTTTGGACGCGGATAGACAGTTTATGACGCAAATCGTTAGCAGTGATGTGGATGTGGATCGTTGTGACTACCTGCAACGTGACGCTCATAGTGTGCCGGGTATCATTAAACCTTCCCGGCCGTTCCGGCGAATGTTTGATCGAGTACGAGTCGCCACCGTGCAGGGGAAAGCACAGCTTGCGTATCATTGGGAAGACTATCCACTGGTGTACGAAATGGCATGTGCCCGACAAATGTTTCATTGTCGTTGCTACCAAGACCCGAAAGTGTTGGGCGCAGAGCTAATGATGCTGGATGTGATGCATGAAGCCGAACGGGCGGGTTTTCGATTCTCGCGGTAAGTACGACAGATGATGATACTTTTTCGCTTTAGTTTTATTTAGCATCAGTTTCGTTCGTATGAGATATTTCGGTAGGAACATCCGAGCTAGCTGCTTGGGGGTTTAACTGTGGTTCATTTGAGGTGTCTACCATTTCGTGTGCGATTTTAGGATCGTTCAGATTGATTGCGTTGATATATTCCGGATAGTTTAACAGTCCATTCTTGTCGGTATCGGCAAACTCGATGAAATCATCGATAACCTCTGGGAATGGGAAAAGAATGAAACATTTTTTTTTCATTCCATTTTGAACATGCTCTGTCCTTACCAATGATATGGTTAAATTCTTCATCTTCCAAAAACGGTGCTCGATCGTCTGTAGTTTGCTTTGAATTTCGATCTATACCATGGAGTTGTCCCTCGGTCTTGCTATGGTGATGAGTAGCCGCGTGTAACATTTCCAACCCATCGAGATTGTCATTGTTGTCGGAATCATGTAACTTGAAGTAGTAAAAGTTTTTCTCGTCCTCCGACATTTCGGTCAAACTTTGCTCACCAATCGGTAAACGCTTTAAGTCATCTTCAAGATGTCTGTAATAATGGTTCGGATAGGCAATGTATAGATGTGTATTAGCGACACAGGTTAGCGAATACTTACTCTCGTTCAGGTTGTAAATGATCATCCAAATGATGTTTCTCGGCTTTTCGACTAAATTCACCCCCAGGATGATGGGGTCCCTTCGCACCTACTGTCGGCACGGGTCCGTGAATAAGGGTAGTGCATAGAACGATGTAGTGTAACAGGAAACTGTTACGATACGCGAAACTCATGCTAACAAAGTTTCTTGAAAATCACCAACTTCCCGTTTTGTGATCTCCGTAAGGAATGTTTTTGTATAGATTTTGGTTTGTTACTAACGAATAATAGTAAGGAACTGTTTGTACCTAGGGAAATGTTTGCATCCTGGCGAAGGTTTGACAGTTTGCTGCACTTTATTATTGTTGCTTCTTGCGTATCCTTGTTCATGCGCAGAAGAAAGGATACCGTTCCAGATGGGGCAGTGTTGCCAGTTGCTGTTCAGGTTGAAAATGTGATTTTCGATCGTTAGATTATAGATTTCTTCTTATGTGTTGAATTATTAGCCTATCTGGTTTAGATAAATCCAAAAACTAAAGTCATTTTTTTCATCTTGTTTTTTATAGAGAGGGACAAAGCGAGCAACTTTCAAAAATACATGGCAAACCCGATCTATTTAAGTATTTAGACGATGATATTATTGCAGAGCTGGCTTGTAGTAACCTACCGCAGCTCGAAAGAGCCAAAGCAATAATAAATCGTTTGCAGAACAAAGATCTGTACCAAGAAATAATGCGTTTTTCAGTCGATATGGGCAAACAGGTATGCAACATAAAGTTATTGATTATGGTTCCTACTTGTAAACTCATTTACTATTCATTTTGTCACCTTTCTCAGGTACAAAAATTCAATGCCCAACAGGGAGAACCCGTTGCAGTACAAGCGGTACGGTGTGTAAAATCTGCGCAACAATGGTTTTCTAGCTTTAACGTTACCTTCTACAAGCCCGATACCGATGGTGGTATCGAGGTTGTTTCCCTTGAGGAAGCACGGGACCTGAACCAAACCGTTTCATGTGAGTCGATTGATGAGATTAAGGAGTACATCATCTACTGTACCAGTGTCGATCCGGAAGTACAAAGAAATGCTAGGCAGCACTTTACCCGTCTACTAAATGGAACGACAATCGGAAGCTAGTCGTCGTTTTTTGTTTGTTTGTTTGTTTATGTATGGGATTCACGTAAAACGTTAAATTTATTTTTTTCTTCTCATTTCTCACTTTTTCAAAGAGGCTTTTACTGTGTTTCCCTAGCAGTAAGTTACGATAGAGAACGCCCCACAAGTTATTTAGCGTTCATATTTTAGCACCAGTGTGAATTTAGATTAAAAGAAGAATTATATTGAAGGTTGTTTTTCCTTTTTGAATTTTACAATTCAGTTGCCTTCATTTGTTTCGTGTTCATTTAAAGTATTTTATTTTCAAATAAAGAAAAAAAGTATATCCTTTGCACCACCATCAAGTGTATGAAATAACAGAGAACAAAAATTGTTTGTAACGTTTTGTTTTATTTAATATTTATTTTACACATTTTCTCGTCTTCTACAACACAAAACAATGCATCGCCGACGGTTGCACTTAGAGATACCGGTTATGTTGCTTGCCCATTGAAACATGCAACGATCGTCCATGGTCAGATCTTCGCAACGGTCGGGCTCTAATCGAGGCTAAACACTTTAACGGCATGGTGGTGGATCCTACACGCTAGATGAATAGTTTATACATAAATAATGATGTGGGAATTGGTGTGTGTGTGTGTTTGTGGGTTTTATGGATTTTCAGTTTCCTGCATTTCCTTATCATATTACATACGGTCCGCGCTTTGAATGATCAACGCCGGTTAGTGCGTTAAATACGCGTAGAAAGGAACACTTATTTGAGTGGTAGCTGCGTGGCGAGGTACTGCTTGTAGAGCCGTTGCTTGCAGAACTGGTAGAATTCGATCTCCTTCGTAAAGTTTCGCCGTACAAGATCCTTTATCTCCTCGCTGACCGGTGGCTTGAAGCTGTTTCTGTTGATCTTTTGCAGTACGTTCACCTCGTTAAAGTAGACGGAGCTGGCACCGGTAAAGAAGCGCGGTACGTACTTCTCCAGCACGGTGAGCGTGGTGTTAAGGTCTTCGAGCACGCCAACCACCGCGTACTGGCTTTCGACGGCATATTTGGCGCGTTCCAGCGCTCCAGCACTATTGAAGGGACTGTGCAAAGGAGAAAAAGCATAATCGAAATTAGCATTAGGCTTAGTTGAAATTGTGCTCGAATGCAAGCAATACTTACAGACACTCTTCGCCATGTCCGCAGAAAAACAGCGTCTGTCGACGATGGTCTCCGATGCCCTCGTGGACGGCATTTTGCGAGTAGGTGCACTCCGGATCGCCCTGCAGGACGCACGTTTCAAAATCCTTCTTCAGCCAGCGTGGATCTGGCAGTGGTAGATCGGGAAACGCTTGCTTCCGCTCGACGTAGTACCAGGGCGCACGCACATAGTAGTACCAGCTGATGATACGCTCGACCGGATCGCGTACCATATTGACGTAGATCGGCATCGGTAGACCGAAGCGGGTGAAATTCGTGTAGCAGACATGCTTGACGTAGACGGACGGTACCGGCAGATCCATCACCATTTCGGCAAGTTCGTGTTGCCGTTCGGGTGACAGCCGGATCACCTCCAGCCGCTGGACGACATCCCGGTGGAAGGTGTAATCGTTGCGCACCGCCAACCGACGCAGTAGCTCCATGAACGTTTGGCTGCCAACCTTGGGTACACGGTTGAAGAAGATAATCGGAACCTCTGCCCTGCGCGTGTTGTTCAATTCTGTCGCTTTTAGACTTTGCATCTAGCGGGAGATGGGTAGAAATGGCATAGAAAAGAGATGTAATGGCGCCACATCAGAACAATGTTTAATGAATGTTGGATTGCAATGTAGAACTGCCAGAACTGGTCTGAACTGTCCGGCAAATTGTAAACGAAATGTTTGTCCGAGCGGTCCATAATGTTCGAGCGAAGGTAAATCGTTGAAGCAGAGAAATATGAATATTTATGAGAAGAAGCGCTCTTGCAACAAACGAAAGAGAAATGGCAAAGAAATTCCATATTGTTCGTGACAATAGCATAATGCGAGGTAAGAATTGTTGCTCATCGAAGGCAACCGAAAGTGTGGAAACACAGACCCGAAAGCAAAACAGTAGATTTGCATAAAAATTAACAAAAACCTTCTTCATCACATCGGTTTTTATGATGTTTGTTCGTGCCTCAGCCACGGCCGGTTGGTTTGGTGAGTGTTTTTGGTTGGTAAATGTTTCAACCGATGCCGATCCTGCTGCTGCTGATGATGATGATCATTATATACTTGAAAACGAAAGCATTGGAGTTTTTGGGCGGATTTGAAATTTGAAGAATGTTTATTTTGAGTTTTGCTACCGTGAGTAGGTCAGTAGGTGAAAGTGAAACAGCGTGGCTTTGGTGGGAGGGTTGTGAGTACCGATCGAATTATCATTTACACAAGAAGTGTTTTTAAATTTAAAATTACTTGAATACATGGGAATAATGTGTGCGGAAAGGCGATAAACAGGAACAGGTAATCCCATATAGGTCAAGTGTGTGTCATTTATCTGGCACGTGCTTATGATCCCCACTTATGTAGAGGAGTCAACGTGTCGTGTTTTCGATTTTGGGATGATTGTATTTTCCCCTCTTCTAGATACTTAGTTGCCTTAGCAGAATTAGTTGCCTTAGCTTTTTTTTGGGAAATTTATCAAAATTTATAAATTTATGTATTTTAATGCAAATTTGTTGAAATAAGTTTCTTTTCACTCAAATAATGCTTTAAATTAAAAAAGAAATAAAAAATCAGAAAAAAATTAAAAAAAATTTTCAACTCGAAAATTTCATAAGGCTTACCCCTTACGATTTTTTTGGGAAATTTTGCAAAAAAAATTAAATTGTTTTATTTTAATGCCAATGGGTTTCTTTTCAATCTAATAATGCTTGAAATAAAAAAAAGAGTGAAAAATAATAAAAAAAATCAAAAAATTAAAAAAAAATGAAAATTTTCCTCATTTTTGCACCCAATTTTGCCTATAACTCGGTCGGTATCCAACGGATCGCCAAACTTTAACCTGTGGTCGATAGATGGCACCAATGGCTACATTTTCTTCTTGGACAGCCATGCCCTCAGATATCTGTGTCAGAAGTTATACGAGGAACCAAGTTCCATACCCTGTTTGAGAAAATGTAAAATTTTCCTCATTTTTGAGCAATGTAGCAAAAATTTTAAATGTGATATATTTTGATGGGAATTCGTTGCAATAAGTTTCTTGTCACTTAAATAGTGCTTTAAGTTAAAAAAAGAATAAAAAATCAGAAAAAAATTTTCCACTCGAAAATTTCATAAGGCTTAACCCTTACGATTTTTTTGGGAAATTTTGCAAAAAAAATTAAATTGTTTTATTTTAATGCCAATGGGTTGCAATGAGTTTCTTTTCACTCTAATAATGCTTGAAATTGAAAAAGATTGAAAAATTGTAATAAAATAACAAAAAAATCTATAAAATTGCCTATCACCTAGGCTCATTTTTGCACCAAGTTTTGCCTATAACTCGGTCGGTATCCAACGAATCTCAATTCTTTAACCTGTGGTCGATACATGACACCAATGGCTACATTTTCTTCTTCGACGGCTATGCCCTCAGATGTCTGTGCCAGAAGTTATACGAGGAACCAAATTCCTTACCCTGTTTGAGAAAATGTAAAATTTTGCTCATTTTTGTCCTTATTTATAAATTGATGTATTTTAATGCGGATTTTTTGAAATAAGTTTCTTTTCACTCAAATAATGCTTTAAATAAAAAAAAATAATGAAAAAATAATAAAATTTTAAAACGTGAAAATTTCCTAAGGCTTAGCCTAAGCCTTAGCTTATTTTTGGGAAATTTAGCAAAATTTTATAAATTGATGTATTTTAACGCGTATTTGTTGAAATAAGTTTCTTTTCACTCAAATAATGCTTTGAATAAAAATAGAATAAAACATAATAAAAAAATAAAAAATATAATCCATAAATCTGCCAATCTCTCAACAATTTACCAATTGTTCGCAAACGCGACAATTGCTAAGCATGTAGTGACGGTGTTACAAAGTGATTCACTGATCGTTTGATATGATAAAGCGCCTCCATTGGTGCGGAAAATTTTCATCCTTTAATGTACATAACGTTTCGATTTTCACTTCTCTTCTTTTCTTTTTTTTTGGTTTAGTTTTAAACATAATTCTATTGCTTTTTCTTGTTATAAATTGTAGCAGTGAAGCAACGCGATAACCGGCAGCAAAACGAAGGGACACGATTGTCTACACCTGGTTCCGCACATGTACGGCCAGAATAGATGTACCATCTCAAAATTGGAAGAAAATTGCCCATTTTTCGATGACCTACTTCCTCCCTGAATGGGGGGGGGGGGGGGGGCGTAATGCTGCTACGGGGATGTTGGCTTTTCGCGAGTAGTTTTCAACGAGAGACAAACACAGACGGACATGTGGGGCCAGTGTTTGGAGTGTAGCATCGCGTCTGGCGGACTGGGAAACACTCCCATAAAACGGTTGAATTATGGCTGCACGTGTCAAAATCGTTTGCCAAAAAGTAAAGGAACCCCCCCCCCCACCGCTCTAGTGGGTGTAATAGCTGCTTGCTAAACGATCCCAGTTTTTCCGGTGGTCCATACATTTGCGAAAACTACCCAGGATGCATTCCATTGTAGGATTCTTCTCCATTTTTGTAGCCTTCTTGTTAGCCTTCTTTCACACACACACATAAGCACATTCCCGTTTAAATCGCATCCTTTTTCTGGCGACATTATGCAAGACAGCAGCCACGAACGAACGGCCCCTACCGGCCATGAAAGACACACATATTCGCTCGTGTATGTAAAATGGTACAACATCTTGCGAAGATAAATTTTCCCCCGTATGTGAGGTAGGGGACATCGCGAAGAAATGGCATAAAAGAAACAAGGACACACAAACACAAATAGAAGGTGGCATATTTGCACCGAAATTGCACCACGCGCGCTCTTCCACGGATGTTTGGAAGCGTTATAATAAATTCTGTCCTCGCCATTCCCGCATCTGCAATGATCCTTTAACCACCCGGTTCAGTTCACGTGAATCGGTGGTGTTGGTGGCACACTATGTGCAAAAGATCGTTAAGGGCTTGATTCGTTTTCTTTCTCACTAAAAAAAAAGTATGCTAAATGTTATGAGCGAAGGAACCTAGTTAAAGCGAATTCCGGTGCCACGGTTAGTGCATTGTGGTTTCTCATTCTTCTTCAATTATGATTGTTTTTTTTTATCTGAAGCAAAAAAAAAGTCGAAATTAAGAATTTTTTGTTGTTGAAACTGTAGAAGATTGCTTTTCGTTCTCTCTTTCTCTATCAAACTCCCCGTCGATTCCGGTTCCAGTGATTGATGTTTGATTAACTGGTTGCTATCTGGTAGTTTGAATAGCATTTTACTTCTGGCTCTAGTATTTTGCATTTGATTTGAACAATTCAACAACCATAAAAAAGGAAACCAAAAAAATCCTTTTTTATCCATTGCAAACCCCCCCCAAAAAAAAAGACGTTGGCGTAAGAGTTGAATGTTTTGGCAAGGAGAAACTTTACCTGTCCGGTGCTTTTAAGATAGTTGTACGTATGATGCAGATTGCCAATCAGCTCGTGATGATGGTGCTGTTGCACATCCGGATGATGGCTTTGGTTAGCTCCGGCCGAAACTGTGTGATAAAAAAGAAGGAAGAGAAATACAAAAATGAAAGACACACGTTAGTGGTGGTTTACGGGGCACTTCACTCTTCATAATATGTATCACAGAAAATAAGGAGGAGAAGGGCGAGATGTGATACAAAAACTCTCAACATTCCAGTTCTGTACGGTTCTGTGAACCCCCCGCCGCCGGAAGGAAGCAATTAGTATCCGTTTTCCGGATGGGTCGGTTTTTCTTTTTGCTCGTTAGTGGCGAGTTAGGCGAGATATATCTCCGTTTTGTGGTATCAATTATGATTGCATCAATTTCATTCGTCATTTGCTGTTGTCTGATTCGTCCGGACGTTCGCCTTTGTGGCTATGTGGAAGGACATCCACAGTGCACAGAGAGGAAGTTTGGTTGTGGAGCATGATATTCGATTTTGTGTGTTGAAGATACCCAGATTGTGAGTTGAAGATGGATACCCTTGGGTTGGGAGGCATTCGATACTGTTCTAGAGTTTTTGCTGTAGTAGAATAAATGTATGTCCTCCAGTTTTGGTAGTATATTCCGCACAATCTGCTGTAACAGCCGGTGTTTAATTTTCATAAAGCCTTAAGTTCATGATAAACTTCCGTAAATGATGTTCGTGCTTCCTTTTCTTTTAGTACAGTATCTATAAACCAGCAGAAGAAACAGTAAGTAGGACAGTGGAAAATAAAATTTCTTTAACTACTAAATGCCGGTTCCTTAAAACCTCCGGGCCCCTCTTGGACTGGTTTTTCCCCCGTTTCCGATGTGGGACGATGTGTCTCCACTGGCAGAGAAGATCACTAAACTTTCAGTGCTCGTAAAACTGCACCGTAATAATACTTGTCCGGAGCGGGACAAGCGGCTTTTTTTTCCTTCCTTTGCTGAAGCCGTTCTGGGAGGAAATACAGCGCCCGGAGACAGTTTACTACTTGAAAGCTGGTTTCTTTTGAAACATGGCCCAATGGCAGTAGAGGTATGAACGAATCGAAGATGATGATACTGTGGCGGTAAAGTTGCCGGAGACTGGCCGGTTAAAGTTCGTGACAAAATAAACGTTGCTCATTACGGTGAGATGTCCCTTCGCTTTTGCGTGCCCAACGGAGCGTGAACTTTTTAAAACTGGACCGTTGTGGAGTATCGCCGAGGACCCCAAAGGAGAGGGGTTGGGGCTGCACTTTCACTTGACTTAATGCATTTTCTTTTTATGGGTAATACTTTTCCTAAACCCCTTTCCTTCCAGTTCAGCAGTTCGGATCTGAATCTGGAAATATTTTGTTTTCTTTTCGAGACAGAATTTTTTTTCCACTCCACCCATCCACCCGGGTCATAAATTTGAACAAATTCATGTTGAACATTGGTGGTGTTTTTTTGGTAAAAATAATTTAAAACAATTGTTACACGAACGTCCTTTTGTTGCAACACAAACCTTTGGGAGGGGTTTATGTTTCTCGCTGGCCATCGAAATAATTCTGTTCGTAGAACATTCACAACAACCGGAAAGAGTAGATGCTTGCATTCCCAGGGTTTTTTTGACTTTTCTTATTTTACATTGCAAATCGAGTCTCCCGTATGTGACTCTTACGGTACGCGTTTAAGCTTAACTTTCATCGTTGCCTTTTTGCCATTTCCGCTGGTGTACCGGTAAGCCTCCTAGCATTTCGCATCCCTGACGATGAGTTCTTACATCCCTGACGAAGTCTCGCATCGATCAACCCCCTTACCCTTGACACCCGACAGTGTGGAGCGACCCGCAAAGCCGGATAATGTGTGCAATGTCGATGTGACGTGAATTTGACCGCAGAACATGGTCCTGTGAGCTGTGCCGTTCGTTTCGGGCGCTCTGACATAACGTAACGTCGATGGAACCACCGATCCTTGTGTCCTTTTGTTCCCTTCCCTCCCCTCCCTCACCTCAGGAGGGATTTCTTCACTCTTCACCGTTCCGCCATTCATGACACATCGTGCCCATGGTACCAAGACTGCAGCGAAACTGCAAACGTACTGCATCGTAGCCTGCAATCGACAGTGCACCGATAGCCATCCCATCCATCCCCGAGCGGGGGAGGGGGGGACCGAAAGGTTGGTATGGTTGAAGTGTGAAACACGCTTGGACAGAATACCGGGACAGTTCTCCGACCGACCGACTGACAGCCAGCCACTCGATGCAACGTAAACGCAACATTTATGCTCGCTTATTCACGGTTCGTTAGCGCTGTTTACCAGTTCAACAGTTTTTCCCAGCCCGTCAGTCAAGTTCATTATAATTTTTCATCCGGCACGGTTGTGACCCTGCAGCGAGGGACAAGACATCGGCCCACGGTTTGGGAAGAAGGATGACCCACGATAGTCCACTCGAGTGCGTACGGCTGTGTTGTGTCGGGTTTGGTGGTTACCGTTCCGCGGGCAATTTTAACCCAGGGTAACCGAGAGTTGGCCGAGTTGTTTCCATACTTTTTTTGTTGTTGCCATTTTCTTCGGGTTCGCTGGATGTATAAACGCATTTTGAATGAGGTTTTTTTTTTGTTTTTTTTTGAGGAAAAAATAATTGTGGGCAACAGGAAAGGATAAGTCTTGCTAGGGGTGTTATTGGACTGTAGAAGAGGAAAAACCGAAGGGATATTTATGGGGTGAGAATAAATAAATGTTCATGAATATATTTTTATATTACTTTAACATTAATCCCTTAAATTAAAGTCTCAAATATTAATCGTAGATAGGGTATGAGATCCAGCGGAGTTTAAGGCATTTTTCGACTGAAAGGTTTTAAGTTCGAATCTAATCCAGATTGATCAATTTCCCTAATATTTTACTTAACAAAAAGACACGTAAAATGCTATTTTTTCTTGCAACAATCAGTAAAAGATCTCAAATTGGAACTGTTATTACGAATATGTCCGATGTGCGTGTGATTCCAGAAAAACAGAAAAGCGCTTTTTCGGAATAAATCTTCCTTCTGCGCTTATTCGTGGAATCGATAAAAAGCAATTACATCCCGGCCATATTACATGCAGCACAGCAGTCGGTGACACTTTGGAAACAATCGTGCCCGAAAATCCCCAAAACCCCCGTATGGGTGGTTCGCCAGCAGCCAGCATCCATTGAAAGTGAACCGGCCGTCCATATATCCAGGCATGAATCGAAAATTCGTACCTAAACGGGATGGGATGGGAGCAAAATGGTTCGTTCCCCCTTTCCCGGGGGGGAAATGGCGCCCAGTTCCGGAACGGTGAACCGATTGGACCCTGGTGAAATGTTTCACAAATCTCGGACACACTCGGTACGGTCAGCATCCGATGCGGGGCAGTTTATGCATGGGCTCGTAAAATTTAATTTCCGTCCATTGTTTCGCGTGCCTTGGATCGTACGTACCGCAACCGGACAGCCCATGACCCTGGAAGTTCTCGCTCGTCTTTCGTTGGTTGACGGTGGCGGGTGGTGGTGTTGTCGTGGAAGCACTTCAGAATTTCAGCAAGCTACCGTAAAGAGCGGTGGCGGCAGATTGCTGCCGGATGTAATGTCGTAAATTTTGGTCCAAGATCACCAAGGCAGCGGCAAGGGCAAGGTTCCCCCATTGGGGCAAGGTGTTTTGTGATACGGTGTAGGTGTACCGGATTGTTGCCGCTGGTACATTAACACACACACAAGTTGCTGTTACTTACCGTGCGTGTGTGGTCTAAGGGCGTTAAAAGGGTTCTCTGTCTGTGCCCACATTTATGATCACTATCAATACACGATAGCAATCGGAATTGCTGGTTCGACAGTTATTTCGACATTCCGAAACGATTCCGGTAGTGATTATTATTTCAAGGTGCGAGAACGGTACGACATTTTGGGTGATGTACAAGGTACACAAAAACACACTGATTGGCCACATTCTTTTCCTTACTCGGGGAGTTCTACAGTCTTAATTCCTATGCAACATTTTTTGGGAAAATTGTTGCTAAAGAAGATAAGAGAACAGACACAGGACATAGATGTAGGTATTGGAATGATTCCATTGGATTGTCTAAAGCTCAGCTAGTTCTTGTCGGATTTTTCGGATGAATAAAAGAGTCTTCCCCCATTCAGGACCGATTCTTTTATCTTCAATAATCAGTGATGCATTGTTGCAGGTATCATTTACTTTTGGGACATTTTTCCGAAACTCCCATGAATTTGCAAAGTCTTTCCAACGTATCGTATCCGACGAGACAGTCATCACCGTACACAGCTCATGATTAGAATTGAAGCAAAAACGGGTTACCGGGTGTCAATGCAGCAGCATCCCAATGTCTGACTCGTTTGAATTCATTACTGAAGATGGGAAGCAAAAAGCATCAACACTGCTGACCATTGAGAACTAGCCGTATTCATACCCATTCATCTTTCGTGTACGTGTGGAAACACCCGATTTTAAAATTGTGAGCTATGTAAGTTCAGTACTCCGACTGCCATCCATGTCCCGGCCATCATCATCTGTTGAAACAATCATTCATTTCCAAACGATAGTTCGATACGGTTCGGTTCCTGAACGTTGGCAGGCAATACAGTGTCTGTAGCGGCCTTTCGGTCGAGGTAACCCCCCCGGGGGGGTACGGGAGCGTATTGTCGGCGCATCCGTAGTACGAATTAATTATCAATTCTAGGTCCATAAATGAGTGCAGCTACTGAGACGGGTACGGGTTCTTTGCGGCCTCGCACTAATGGCCTAGAAGCTGTTGGGAGAAACAAGAAGCCAGCAGGCACAGTAGCGCAATCGTTGAGTTAAATCGTTTAAAGAGCAAAGAGCAATTAGAATAGGCATTCCTTCTTGGCCCGGAAATAGCCGGATGCAGGGAGTAAAGCGACTGTGTCATGTGTGCGAATCGACACACCGTGTGCACCATGATTCGGATCGATTAGCTGTTTGATGGAAACGATGGCTTCTACTGCCAACTACCGACAGTGGGAAAGGTTAACCAAAACGGCCATATGACACCCATTTGTATCTTGACCGGTGATACTGCCCAGTACAACTGGAATCAAGAATAGTGTGGCACCTTTCCAGGGAATGAGGGTTTTCCATGATGAATGTACGAATCTTTTGATTTGTGATGGTGTTTGTGATTTTGGAGAATGGGCTAACCACAGATTACGAAAATGCTTTTAATCAATTTCTAATCTTGGTTCCATATGCAGTGGCGGTTGTTATTGTTTTAAAATTAAACATCACACTAAATGATCTCCATTGGAAATGAAGTTTACTCTTTGATGTAATAATTAAACCACCAAATGTGTACGTGGGTCAGCTTATCTCACTCAGCATGTCATTAAATTTTCATTTTTCCATGACTCCTCCATGCATTGATTTTCTTATGAATCTGTGAGCTGTGTTGACGTGTGAGCATTTCGTGTGGATCCATTAAATGTAAATGTATGATAACAACAGTTTAATCCTTCGTTCGAACGAGCTCGTTTCAGACGTGGTATCCTACCCACCGAAGCATCGGTTCTTGCTTTTAGGTCAGAAATCCTGCTGACAGCTGATGTCCCTTTATACCACCATTCCGGAAGTCCACTCACCGAAAAAGGGAAGCTACCGCGCAATGTCAACCCATCGTTTGCTTCCATCGTCGATCGGATTTTCATTTCTCATCATACTTTCAAATAGCTGAGCGCGAAACGGACGCTTCGAAGCGTTCCAAGCTTGGGCGGGTCAGATCAACAATGGAATAATTTATTCATTTCCATCGATCGTGTACCGATCGATCGGCCATCAAATAGTTATCGCCCTTGTAGAAGGTTCGCATATGCACGTGTGCAACGTTTGCCAACTGGGAGGGGTCTAGTGGGACATATCGGAAGCGTACGTCGTGTGGGAAGCGTCATATTCTGGCTCGAGATGAAGTTGTGCCATCGATGATGTTCGTACAAGGGGTTTTAATTCGGTAGCAAAATATTATTATTTGCTCATCACCAACAGACTCGGAGAACGGTGGCGTACAGGCTGCCGGCTGTCGAACATATACATCCATTAGCCTAGTTCCCAAAACGCCGTCCAGCAGCAGGGCAGTGTTCTGGCTGGAACGTGCTGAAAATGGAGTGTGTTGTCTTTTGAGCAGCTTACGTGTGTACGGATGCGAAAGTGCGCGTGCAAGATTGCTGGAAAAAGGGTTCGCAGCACGCAAGGAAGGCGTTCGATCAATCGTTAGTTTGTTGGTTTTTGGTTGTTTTGGAAGAAAAAATTGAATAACAAATGCCGTTCAATCATTGGTCAAAAGGGACCATCAACCGTACGGTTGTGTGTCGTACGGGTGATCGAGTTGTTTATCATTTTCCTGGTCGATAGAAAACCAGAGGTCATGCACACAGTTTCATCGGAAGGTTAGTGCTAGTTTGCAAAAGGAAACGTTGATGGTCTTTAAAAATAGATTCAAGCATTAGTATCAAGCATTTTTTTTTAATTTAAAATTTTAAAATTGTTACTAGCTATGTCTTTCAAAATATCGAAAATATCAAATTCTAGTCCTAATTTTTTTTAATAAAATTTACTGGAAAGATTATGTAAATCAATTTTAATTAGTTTACGGCGCAATTTAGGGAAAGGAATTACATTTGTGTAACGAACGAATGCATTGTGTTTGCCACGTCCTGGTGAAACTGCGCACAAAAAATTAGAAAGGGAAAGCTCAACCATTCTAATTCGATCCGTCGCGAACTGTTCAAGTTGTAGGTACAGGCGTTTTGCGAATCGATCGTGCCGTGTCCAATCCATGGCCCAGCAAATACTGTTGGACACTTGAATCGCGCCCCCGCAATAACCCCCTATAGACACATATGTTTGGGGTTCGATTTCCTTTTTGGAATGGTTTGCAGCCAGACTTCGATTGGTGATACGTGGTACGGTTGAAATTGAGAGCACACTCGACCACGGTTCACCGGATGATCACGACGCACGACATCGATCGTGAATTTCGCCATCATGTGTTTACACATCCACCAATAGGTACCGTTTTGGTGAATGCAGATACCAATTAATGCTTGGCATTCACCCTAAGGGAAGGAAACACAAACATGAAGACAAGAAGGGTCTATTCGGTGATCAAATAATATTTCTAAAAATGTATACCCTTGGTTCCAATAATCTTACGACAGGCAAGCTTCTTGAAGAACTTGGTTCTACCGTTTAGAATGAGCAGATATTGTGGAGATGAAATAGAAGTCTCCCAGAAATTGCCATCTACAGCAAGAAGATTCCCATAAATATGGTAGGAAACGGCCTTCAGGTCAGATTTTTTAAGATCGTCAACTATTCACCAAGAAACCAAGAGACACTTTTTTGGGTGAACCTCAAAACGAGTATGTAGGCCAACATTTTCTCACAAATGAAGGAAGGGATGGTTTTTAGCTAAATGTTCTTTCTCTCTCTGTCTCTTTTTTTTGCTTAAATTCCATTTCTGGCATACTTTTACCACCTAGCCGCGGTCCATCTATGTCTTTCTATATCTATCAGACAGTTAGACATTGCTACGGAGGGATGGTCTGGATAGGATTTTATACCCGGACCTGTCGTGTGGAACTGGCACTATTTATCACATACACCACCGAGCTGCCCCAACAGATATGTGTTGAAGATTCATTTAGAGCTCGAAGAAATCGAGGAGATAAGGAGGAGATGGATAAAAAGTTTTCCAGAATTTGCCAATCAAGAAGGATCACACAAATGTGGTAGAACATGGTCTTCAGGTCTGAGCAGGAGCTTGATGGAATAAAAAATTAGAATGTTTTTGACGTATAGGACGGAGGGACCCTTTTTTTGAGTTGAAGTTGAACCTAGAGTATATAGGCCCATAATTTCTCACAAATGAAGGAAAATTCGATCTCTTACTAAATACTACCATGATGTAATTAACACCCATCTTAATTTAACGAACACATTATTAGCATTTGTGATAATTTTAGTGAGACAATTCTAATGTTGTCGCAAGGTTAAAAACGCTTTCAAGAATTCTCCAGGTTGTGAACCCATTTTGTCCAGGACGATCCATTCTAGGTTCACAAATTGCAACGGCTCGCGATTACCACACATGGCAAGCGTGTGCGCATACATCATAATGCCCACAAAACCACAGCCCAGAGCACCGGGGAGTGTTCGGCCCTGTTCGGCCGATCGTTGTTCTGCTGTGCAATTCTCCACCGAGTGCAATGGCGCGTCGTATCAATTGCGGAAGCGAAGCAGCACCGATGTAAACGATATGCAAGTGCACAACACACCGGGTCGAGATGCAAGCGAGTAGTGGCCAGAGAGTTGCAATTACTGTGCTACCGCGCGCGCACGTGCCATCATCGGTACCGGTAGAGGGTTACCGTATGTGGTGGTGTGGTGTAATCGATCACTCCGGCAAAATGGAGGTTTGGTGCCAATTTTTACCCCCAGCCGGACTCTCCTCTTTCCTTCTCTTTCCTTCGAAAACCTTCATCTGATTTTGTGCCATCCGCAGCACATGGTAGGGCACGATATATCTGCAAGTACCGGTGTCCATCCTCCAATCTGCAATTGGTGCTCGGTTTGACTAATTTATGGTGCAGAGATTGCGGCCATCCGGTTTAATGCGCGTACTCTTTTGGGGTGGTGGTGCATGATGCACCCGACGGTACCAGTGTGGTTTCCCTCGACCCCAAAACCCATCGTTCACCCGTACTATCGTAGCATCATCATCCTATGCTTCTGCTGGCAACATACCTCCCCAGTGTAAATGGTGCAGCGAATGGTTGGTTGTGGGAATGTAACAAAAGAAAGAAAAAAGGCCAAACAGAGAACAAAACAAAACCCTCAGACGCAATCGGTTAGATTTCGTTGAGTTCGTTTTGCGGTGCATGAGCGCATTGGTTCTAATTGTCTGGAATTGATTTCGGAACTTCGTTACATGGGGGTAAGCATTTTTGCGTTTGTACTGCGTTATGATTGACTTTGGACATTGTTAAGCTTTGCCAGATGACGGCAACAAAGCTTGGGATGAAATTGTACTCTCTCTTTGGACAGCCACTTCAGATATGACATATGAATGGGAGACATTTTCATATTGCCTTTGTAGCATTCTTTACAACGCTTTGTAAAAGATAGTTGGCATCATCTGCCTGTGTGTTTTTTTTGTACTAAAGAAAAAGACACTTCAAACTACAAAACGAAACGTTTACTTTGTGTGAACCACACACGGAAAGCGTCTCGGAATTTGTTAACAGCAATAAACGGTCCATAATGAATAAAGCATCGTACACTGACCTCTTGTGAACAAAGGAAAATGGTTGGTACCATTCGTTTCATCATCCAAAAACCCAAGCACACAACATGATGCAATCTGGGGTTTTTGATTCAATAAATGCATAATTGCATGCGGAATGCATGCCATCAGGCGTTTATCGTTGGCTTTGTGTCATGTTTGGTTTCATTAAAAATTGATAAATTGTTGATGCGTTTCCAACCGAGCAATTGATTTATTACTGTTAGCAGACAGATATTTATGGAAACTGAAGTTTGAGCATATCAAATAAAACTTCTTCAAACGGTATCGATAGGATTGTAAAGGATCAATTCAATCACATGAGATCAACTGTGACTTCTGGTGTTATGGTTAAAGCTTCATCAAATACACACATATGATCTAAACAGATGGACACGTTTTTGCGGTTGATAAGGATTTGGGGATGGATCATCGTCACCATTTACCTTGTCACCAGCGCTGTAAAGCTAAATCTGACGAACACCTAAATGCACGAACGGAGCATATTCGTCGCTCTTCGAAGCAATACCACCCGGTTACCCAGTCAGCAAGCCAAAACCAGATTTAGAAATCAAAAGGTGAAGGACACGAAAATGGCTACGAAAATCGTGCCAGAATAAAGTTTCGTAATCCAATTTAAGATGCTAATAAGGATTTGTTTCTTCTGACGTTTTTCTGGGGGAGCGAAAAGTCCTAGCACTTTCGTTTCGTCCATCGCTTTCGCCTTTCATTAGCTGGTGCGAGATTTTGTGGTTCACGCGATTCGGTAATGATGTCACCGAAGCGCATCGTTCGCTAGACTTCTAGTGTAAACGATAGGAAGGTTTCCTCCGGGGTGGGTGCGTGTTAGTTTGCTGCCACAGGGATGAAATCCTCCACACACACATAGTCGGGATTTGAAACCCTGTACCCTGTACTACTACCCTATCCATTGCCGAGCTGTTTCGACTTTGACATCAGTCGGCAGATCGCTTTCGATTCACCACCCGTGCCGTGAGATAAGACGGAGCCCGAAGCTTCGTAATGATGTGAAGTGTAATTAACGGAAACTGTTTAATTTAGCAGCGCGCGTTCGCGGTACGTGTACGTACCCCGGTTTCGTTGTTTCGGTTTGATGATCGGCTCCCCGGCCAGATGTTGTTTGCCAGCTCTCGATGCCGAGCTTTAAAGTGGTACTGCGTGATTGTGTTCGATATACCCACTGGAATTCCCGGGGATGGTTCATTCATTCGATGCTTAAGGTTTTTGGTACCGAATGCGAATGCGAAACGTGTAACGATAACACGCGAGTAAATGGTACAATTGTCACTGAATTATAAGGTACATTTGTATCGAACGTTAAGTTCACTGGTGTAACTTATTGCAACGATAATGAAGTTTAATTGTTGTTTGAATTACGGCTGGTTGGATGCTGTTAACGGTGGTAATGGAGGGGAAAATTGTAAGCCAAAAAAAGCGTTGCTGCAATATTGATTTAGGTTGTTATGTGTTTTGATTAGAGAACTATCTTAATGGGACTTTTTTACAAACACCTTAATATCCTTCATGTTCCGGATACTTGAACAAAGTTCTGCTTGCATTTATGTGAATGAAAATTCTTGTACTACCATATTAATTAAAATTTGAGTAAACTCGTTTCTAGCGATGGGAACTCTGGAGCGGAATCATGAATCCACTCCGTATTCTGGAGTTAAAAAACCGGATCCCACTTCCGGAGTCAACTCCGTATTATTGGGGATTATTTGAATTGAACTGAGTTTTCTACAGTTTTCCTCAATTTTTAGAACTTTTGGTATTTAGGTAAACACTTTTCGTTGGTATTTTTTACACATATCACTTTGTATCGCTATTAAATATTAATGCTTCAAAAGTTCCATTGTCGTCGACGACTTTATTTAAATTGATTGCAGAGAGCTTTTCGCACATTTTTTTACGAGTTTACAATAGTTAGTTTTCCGTAAATTAGTAAGGGTGGTTTCCGCTGTTCCGTATCATCTTCTTGATATCCTCCAAATTTCGGAGTTGATACGGAGTCGACTGCAGAATGTACTGGAGTTGGAATGCTCCGACACCGGATAAAGTTGGATTTTTCCCATCGCTACTCGTTCCATATCATAGCATATTATAAAACGTTCTACTCATAACCGTACATGGTATATTCGGCGTACCTTCAATAGCTGCCACCCGTAGCGCATCTAATTATGTTTATGTGCGCTTTTACATGCCACAATCCGCTAGTAAAAACTTCCACACTGTCACACGTACTTACCTATCTACTACGAAGGATGCAACGATTTTAGCGCATCGAGTATAATCAACTTATTTTCCGTGTCGGATAGTAGGAAGACACCTCCAGCTATGGAGCGTCTGAAATCTTATTAATTTGCATAATAAAAAAAAAACAAGTCACTTTCGCTGTATTTCGTTTTCAGTCTGGGGTTTCTGTTCTGTGTGTGCTACTATTTCTGTTGTGACTCAGGAAAAGGGATTTTTTTTGTGTAACATCGAATCGCAGTGGGTTGGATCGTTTGTATGGATCTCATGTGCATCCCGCATCCGAATCCCGGTCCGTACCCTGGCAAAGCATTTGCCACAAAATCTGAAACCAATCCGAACGCTCATCGTGGCTTAGACACTTGACTATAAACACAAATAATGTCCTTCTTTCTGTCTCCCTACATACGCACATGAAACTGTTCGGTAGTTGGCGGGAAAGGAGCTTTTTGAAAATCTGGCAAATGACATCAGGTAAAAGTTTGCCCAGACTGCAACAAAACGGAAACGATCGCACCGGTGCTAAAGCAGGTGCATCGGATTTGCAAACCGAGGTGATGTGCTGGATCTGCATAGAATGCACCACACACACACATAGAGAGACAGTATGTGTAAAAACCCCGCTTTTGGAACTCATCCCCGAAAGGTGGTGTCCGCTTGAGGGTCGAAATGGAGTATACGAATGCTGGTCAATGTTGCTATGTTTAGGTGCACAACTACCACCGTTTCCCAGAACCAACCTTTCGGTTGAATGTCAAATGAAAATAAACGATTCCATTTTGCGGCAGTTCTAGCAGAGGGGTTTTGCAACTGGCAGCAGTGCCACGCTCGTCCAGCGCTGCGACAAAAAGGTTTGGCGAGCTTTTGCAATGGAATAAAAACTCATGAAAACCATGGATTTTGCTTCACCTCCTTCACGTTCCCGGTGGCCTTGATTTGTTCCGTAGTGCTCGATGGACACTCGGTGACCTCGCTGTTGGACGCAAATAGCGATCCAATAAGGCAGCGTTCGTGGTTGGTTGTCTCATGGAATGGTTCATAAAAATTAAGTTAAACAAAAAAAGTTGTTCATTTTAATTTATTGCAATTTAATTAGCACTTTTTATGATAATGTGCTAAAGTTTGTTCCTTTAAAACTCTAGAGAATAATATAAATAAAAAAAAATGTTAAAGCAAACTCCAGTCTACCCAGACAAGAGAATCGCGGAAAACGTTTAGGTAGGTATCTTTGTTGGATAAATTTCCAACAACTCCTCAATAACATTATCGTTGTGGTTGTGGTTATTTCAGATAACCAGTAACATCTCTTAGAACATTGCCTCAGTGCGGTAGAAGCCGTTTGTCGCTTGGACGGCGTATCCTGCTGCGTCCGTCCGGACACATGTCGGCCATGCGTTTCAGTCTTGGAAAGCGGACAGAGTTGGTTGGTTTGAAGCGTACCGCTTCCGTTCCCCTTGCTTTCGAAATGGATTTATCGGGGCCGAGAGATGAGCCGGCAATAGTATCCGTCGTACAGTGTACTGGCCACGGGCGGTGGATTATTTGTCTAGTGGTTAGTAAAAATCATCTCTTCATGCCTAACACCGGCTAGTGTCGTGCTGGGGCTGTATATCAGCACGAATCAGGAACATCATCGAAGGGCTGCTGCTGGTTCCCTCCCGGTAGGCCATCCTGTGCCCCTCATGCACACGCTTAAATTGAAGATGAAAATTGACTGCCTGGTAACGCCCCGGGCCCAACCCGGGCGCTTCCAGTGACTCGTCGCTCGTCGACCGTTGTTTCGGGCAAGCAACAAAAGGTCGACAGCACGGAAAATTGTCCCACCAGTTCGTCCTCGTTTGTCCGGTGTGTTGCTGTTGTTGTTTTCGATGCTGAGAAAAATCTTTTGCGTTGATATGTACTCTTTCTGTGTTTTTTTACTCTATTCCACCCACTTTGCTGGGGCACTCCTGTTCGGTTGGCAACTCTCTGCACGCTTGATGCAACATCCATTCAGCTAAATAATGTTAGTTCCAGTATATGCCCTCCGGTTGGGGGTGGGCCGAACACAAACGATTGTTGTCCTTTGCATCCATTTCAATCGTTGTTGTCAATTTAAAATGTAGTATGGTTGCTTTTGAGAACGGGAATTTGTATCGTGCTGCCCAGTCCAGAAAAAGTGCCACGTGGCAGTGGAGTGGGAAAATGAGCAAAACTGGAGAGTAAAAAAAACATTTGAACCGTTCTTCAAAGTTTTCCATTTAGATCAAAAGAATTTCTTTAAAAGGTTGATTATGAAGGTAAGAGTTGAACTTTTGTTTTTGCGACAGGAAAATAAGATTTTTACAATCATACAAAATCAATCAAGTCTAAACAAACACAAAATAGTGGATATAAAATTTAATTCTCTAAATTTATTGTTTTCATTAATTGTACATTTAACTGATTTGAATGCACACAAACCTTCCGTGGAGAAGCGGAAATATTCGACAACTTCGCGTATCGTATCCTGAGAGACACCTAAATTCCATTCGCTTAATTAAAGAATAGCTTCAAAGTTTTATCTGTGCCATTCTTTGTGCACACGTCAAGTCATAAATTAAAACGCTTCAAACCCTAGAACCTGCAACGAACCCGGCTTCAAACGGTGTGTGCAAAACATTTTTCAATCAAACTGAAATGATCTTACCACGCTGCTGAAGCTAAGCTGGATGTACGTACGGCAGCACATTTTAATGGTAAGGTGAGCAAAAACACCGTAGTATCGGGGTTGGGTCTTCTCCGATGCCGAACCATTTTCCATCCACCACGTGCGAGCTTTTGGTTTGGCTGTCGAGGATTCCAGCGCAAAGACGAACGGGATATGGTGCCGCTTCCATGGCAATGTCCAAAACAACATTTGCAATACCCTTACATTACTTGGACAAGGTTTTGTATAAGGTCGGACAAAGAGGATAGTTGTTTTTGGGACCTGTTTAGAAAATAGTGCAACAATCCGCACATCATTTCCGTAAAGCACTGTTGGCTGTTGAACTGTTTTCGGGAGCAAACACTCTACCTCTAGTGACTGCTTCTGTTTCGAAACCAGCCGAAACTACAAGCAACGGAAGGATGCTGTATCGTACCAAAGGGCATACAAAGAGAGAGAGAGAGAGAGAAAGACAGAATGGCTGCTTGCAACAACACGTCCCGTTGAATGTGGATGCATAATCGTATTTTACTTCTCCATCACCAACGTCACGCAAAAGGAGTTGCGGTATGCAAATATTGCAGCCCGTAGTCAGTCTAGCCTGGCAGTAAGTGCAGTTGATGTATCCCACACCCATGCGGTGACAAAGACGCCCTGGAATAGATGGACGGACGGTTGGATAGATCGGCAAACAGACGCATGGGCTTTATGGAGCGTCAACGATCGAAAGTTATTGCGTACCGGGGCCCAAAGCAGGAGTCACATTTGCAGGCATCGTAAATGTTGGAAGAGACCAACAATAGCTCAACGCTCGGTGCTCAATGAGGTTCGTCAGGTGTGATTCATCGAGACGTTCAGTGTGTTTCTTACACAGCGATCATTGAAATACAAAAGGCCCCACATAGAAGTGCTCACTTATGGCATGCCTTTCTGGTGCAGAGCTGCATCCGAAAAACCAGACGTCCATTGCCTGGTTCGGGATATTTTCGCTACCCCGGCTACCAAGGCTTTACAGGAGCCACAATGAAGTGTTCAAGTCGAACACTGGGTTCTCTCTATCTTTTCCCACCCCTTGCCCTATCCGGTGCATTGCCTAGTCCCGTTCTTCTTAATCGTGCACAGAATTTGCCAAGGACATCCGGTCGGAAAGCTTCAAATCCATTTTCTCAACCACCATCACCGTGGGTTCTCGTGCCGGGTTTCCCTTTCCTGGCGGGAAAGGCACGGAATTAAGGATGATATAAAGCACGGGGTGAATTAATTTCAGTCGATAAATCAACCGAAATGAGGCGTATCTCGTCATCGGGGCGAACGCGTTTTGCTTTGCCATTTGCAACCAGGAACACACGGTGGATCGGGGTTGCGGTGTACGGATTCGAAGCTCTTTTCGGTGAAACTGATCCGGAGCTATTATTCAATTAGGAAAAGCAGTCTTCTTTCCGAATTCGGTCCGTCGTCGTCTATTGGCAGGTTAGTTTGTAGATTCTTGCAGCATTAACAATAGACAAGTTGAGCGCGAAGACGCAAGGAGCAATTAATTTCTCGGCGTTCCATTCGCCTTTAGTTTTGCTATTTTGAGACCGTCGATGAGCTGGTTAAGTTTCATGGCAAGTATTTTGAAATTAGAGTATGAATTGTCTGTATCAAAGGGGACGATAATAAAGGCTCGTTGATACTAATGAGAAACAAACATGTTTTTGTTTCGTTAATGTTAATGTGTTTAAGTGGGTTTCATAAAATATTATTATTATGCTGGGAAAATGATTGTAATACTCGTTTTGTTAACTGATTTTTTAGTACACGTAATAACTATCGTTGTTTGTGGAACGAATTTCTAACGTCTAAAGAAAGATCAGCCTGAAAGTATGCAATCTTCAATCGTTTGTTTGAGTATAACGTTTCTTAGTCGACGTAGTGTTAGGGAAGGCAGATTTGACCCTATTTGACACCACGTTAATCAGATGAGTTCGGAAGTCCTTCGCCTCATCGCTCGGAACTTTACTGTATAATACATGAGGGCTACTCTCAAATTATAAACCGATCAAATTAACGCCTTTAGAACAAGGTTAATTTCCTCTAATCCGTTGTTTGACAAGGCTTTTTCTAGTTTAGTTCTAGTATTTTTTTTCCAATTGAGGAGGTGTTCCTCATCATTCTGTTTGCAACATTTGCAGGCAAGAACTAGCAAATGAATCATTGCAATCAGTATACAATGAGGAGTGTAGTGCTTTATCGTGCTTTGCCGATGTAGACACACATGGAGAAGTAGCTAAATTGCTTCCTCCATTATGCTGTTTGATTGATTTGGCATGCAGTGCTGGAACCGTACAATGTTCCGTATGTGGTTCTATCAGTGGAAGAAAACGCTTGCAATCCCAAAGTCGAACGACACCAAAGTCACTAACTGAATCAACAACATTCACTTCTGCTACCACTCCTGTGACTGCTGTTTGTCCCCGACCCAACCCAAATAGTTCGCACGGATGTCCGAACCTACCGATATGGCTTCCGGCGTACGCTATTTTGTATGCGAGCAAAGGCCATTAGTAGCGGCGGTAGCAAAGTTGCTGGTTCCGGTCAAGGTGAGCCCCGGTGGTCAGCAATTGGTAAACATTTACACAATTCACTCGGTTTATCTCTCCGTGCACCGGTTGCCACAGGTCGAGGTTGATGTTGGTGATAATGTGCAAGAACTGCATACTGTCGATTCCAGCAGGCAATGACAACTGGTCTACAATAGCTGGACCACCTAACCAACAGGTGCCAAAGAGGAGGGATGGGGGGGAAACACTCCAGAGGAAGTGGCACGCTTTCTTGCTTCCTCTTTTACGGCTCGTAGCGCTATTAGCAAGGATGCGCGGCCATCCCTTTTTATCATCGATTTGTGCTGCCGGATACAGGAAGCGGCGTGTCTTGCACAAAAGGGCGCGTGATGTTGGAATCTCTTCGTTCGATTTTCTTGCCCACCACTGTACACCGGAGGGAATGATTTCGATCGGTTGTGGTTGGTGGCTGCCGATTCTTAGTGGATGATGATGATGATGACGGTGATGGTAGCTGACCGCAAACAATGCTACCCACACACGAACTGGCTCAACCGGCCCATCACGATCCTGGAACAGGCAAGAATCTAGCCAGTGGACTATGTTTGATATGCAAATCTAACAACTGTTTTCTCACCCCGCTAGTATTGCCGTACCACAATCGATCGGGATGTGCCCCATCAGCGCGCTTGCGGTCCGATACGATGTCGGACGATTATCAAACGCGTGTTCCGGTTACGAATGTCACCTTGCGGCATTGTGTGCATTGTGATAGAGGTTTTGCCGTCGAACATTGGAGGGAAAGGCATGGAAGGACACGTTTCTGTCTTTGGGGTGGTATATTAAAATATTTCACTAACAGAGCTATTCAACAGTTGGAACAGGGGTACAGTTGTGTGGTTTGCTTCCGTTCGGATGATAGGACTGTGTGCGGACGAGACAAAGTAAATGTGTAAAGTTTTAAATAGGCAATATGGTTCTTGAGGTTTCTAAGTCGTTGATAAGCTATCTCAATCTTTGATTCACTGCAAACAGTGTGTTCGCAGCATGTGTAAGCAAGGATGTGGATTAAAACTATTATGCTGAATCGTAGTATAACGTAGTATTATCTAGACAATTCTACCATCACTCGATGGTCAATGTTTTATGGTTTTGAATAACTAATTCCTTTGTTTGTTTCGCCGCTGGAGAGCTTAAAGCTTGAAGCATGCCGATGGGAAAATGTCCTCCTCCGCGTCCCTCCCCAAATTAAGCTCTGCGGTAGAGAGTGGTGTACCGTTTGAGCTGATCGTTCCCGAAACGAAGATTAATTAAGTACCATCGTGCTAAGGTGCGAAGCGCTATTTAGCCATATTAAAAGTTGCACCGCTCTGGTACGCTTTGTTCGCAGCTTCACTGTACACCTTGGGCCACAACCGTTTGGTAAGGTATTTTTGTTTTGAATATAGCCACCTTCGCTACCATTCCATCCATACACAAGCGCATCCTAAGCGGAGGCGTTCGTTGTAAAGGAACCGAAACCTCGTAACGTATTCCAGCGCACACACTCGCTCGCTTCTGGGAGATGGCGTTGCTTTTCCCGTTTGCCAATACGCGAAGAAGTTCGCGTCCCAATCATGGCCCGCAGTCTCTCCCATGGCCCCGAGTGAATACTGGGTCAAAAACAGCTTACCGTACTGGCTTACAGGAGACGAATTTCCGCGGACTCGCGTAATTTAGCGAGCAAGCATCGACCAGGGGCGATATTTTGTGTGTTCGCAATGTTTTTGCCATTGTAATCCCAAGAAGCTACCTACCATCGCAGGCGTCCCTTCCCTGTATTGTCCCCAAAACAGCAGAAGATCCTCAAAATTTTCCACATTAATTATTAACGTCAGCTGCTTACATTATCGACGGTGCGCTTGGGCTTTCATCTTTGCTTTACCGTTCGGTTGTGATTTTATTCACTTTCGTCTTGGACGTCATTCAGCCTCCTTCAACCAGGGAGCTTCCTTCAAACTCCGCTTTCCCCTACTGCCCTTCTCTCACTCGCTTTGTGTACGTGTTGTCCTCGGGCTTTGAAAACATGCTTTCACAGCTAGTCTAATGTCTCGAGTTATTTACCGAAGCGTACCCTGTACTGTTTTTGGGACGATTCCTTACCGTGAGGATGGAATCTGTTGGAAACGTCCAAATGGAATTACAACAGGCAAAAAGGGAAAAAGATGTTCCCTCGGTTGATTCGCATTGGGTGTGAATTCAAGGTTTCATTTGAAGCCGGAAAAACGGCCTGATTTCAGGTGTGGCTGAGGTTGATGCTGCCTGATGGTTGGAACGTTAAAGACGCAAGCGAAACCTCGTATGCTTTAGATGGTTGGTGGTGGTATAAGTTTCCGAAAGCAGAGCACATCCACCAGTGTTGGTTTTGTAAGTGAAAATTAAATTTATACGCTCTAGAGCTGAAGGAAGTTTCTAAGTCATTCAGCAGGTGTGAAGATTAAGGATTCTCGTACTTTTCGCTCTGCAATCGTTGTAGCAAATTGATGGCCTGTTTTTGTTTTGTATTGAGAAGCATAATTGAATACTAAGACGGAACATGTTAATTACTTCTTGCTTGAAGCGTTTATATAATAGAAAGGAAAATTGCTTGAAGCTATGTGAACATTCATTAATCTGATGAATACAAGTGAATGTTTGCTGTTCTAGGAAATTTGCGTTACATTATTCTGCTTTGCTGTACTATTTTTATTCATAAATAAAAACAGTCCGTTGTACTGTTCTGTATCGAGACAACTCGTGAATTATTATGTACAGCTGTCAGCATATGAAAATGTAAAAAAGCTCTTTTTTAGCGGCAAACGCAAAGCTTGTAAAAAGCCAAAAATCGATTTAACCATTATTTCCCTCACAGCTCACAAAATCAATCAATCGAAATGGGTGGAAACATTGTTTTTTAAAATTAAAGTGGCCATCATGGCTTTACGGTTGGTGCCGCTATCTTAAGCAGCACACCTATCGCCAGATGGCGATCGGGTGGAATGATTTGCGTAAGAACGTTTTAAAATCGAAAGCGAAAAAAAAACTGGAAGGCATTTTCGCTAGTAATGAGCCAGCTAAGGCAAAAGGTGGTGCTCTATTAACTATCCGCATCCGCCGGGCCCGTGAGGCCCGGCTGGACCGCTTTTCACGTGGATAACGCGAACGATGCAACAGCACAAAACGGATTGTTTCCACACAATCCTTCCGCTTGCCGTTTGGTTTTCTATCGCCCATCGTCCGTTCTGTACGGTGGCAGATGGTTACGATAATTACGCTCGGCATTACGGTTTAATGATACTATTAAGCAGCGGCCATACACCGCCACCGGTGTTTCCCGCATGTTCGGCGCGTAACGAAAGTCTTTTATATTATCGTTTTGCTTTACCACTGGTTTGGTGCATGGCTTTGAAAGAGACTTTCCCATCGCGGCGGATGGAAAATCGGTGTAAAGAAAACGGGGTAAGAGGGTAAGAATAAAATAGATTGTTCCTTTTGCCAACTAGTGTAGTGCCGCAGCAAAACATTCATCCCAGATTCATCCTTTCGTCCCCGGTCGCTATGGTGTCGGAAGGTCTTACGGGCAAAAGAATCTTTAATGTTTGTTCTGACGCTGGGGCGTTTTGCAAAACAGTTCGGAAGCAGTTTGCTGGTTAGGTAGGTAGGAACAATTATACTTTACTGATTGCATACCGAGTTAGCAAAAAGCGTTTACTTTTCATTTGTACCCGCTCAATAACTCCGCTACTATCATTCCATTGCATTTTCTTATCCAACCCACAAAACGTGCGGCGGAAATACAAACGGAAAAGCAGACGAATGTGACTAAGGCACGGGGAATGAACGTTCCGCCCTCTTACCCCGGGCTCGACCGATAACGACTTTTCGGGATGATTTATTAAGACTCTTGCAAACCGGCCAGCAAATCTCTCAAGTGTACCGCGGAGATCCTTTCTCCCTTTTACCGAAGCGATTAGACCGTTGCTCAGCCAGTTGCGGGTATAAAGAACCATTTCCACCGAGTCGAGCTTTAATTAGCATGAAGCAGAGAATCGGATCTTCTTTGGCCGCATTCCATCCGCTTGTTTGATCCTTTGCAAAACTGGGCAAAGCGGTCATTGTTGGGCTTGTTGGACAGTCCTTTACTTTTGCGGTAAGCCGCGCGTTTGCTTCTTAGCCAACGCAACCAAGAACCCTTTTCGGCGGCGACACTTCACCGGTGTGCAGAATGGCAAGCAAGCTACAGACCACCCACTAGACGGTATTGCGTAAGATTGTCAGAAATTAGACCCATAATTAATTCATGGTGGTTTGCAATATTTAGCAAAACGCTGTACACAGCTGGAAAGGGTTTTGGAAGCAGTTGCGAATGGCACCTCCACGAAATGATCTCTCCCAGCAATTGGATCGCATCGTTGCGTTCTGATCCTTCGGAAGGGTGGATACTACTAAATGGTGTATCTTCCGGTTTATATTTCCGTTGATCGATTTGTTTGTTTGTTTGCTGTGTTGGCGGTCGTGTGTCTGTGTGAGTTCGCATAGGATGCAGGGACGCACGGGTTTTCCCCTTTTACGATAACCGCCGGTGGCGAAGTTGCGCTCCATGAAGATTAGAATTTATGGGTCAGTGAAGAACATTAAGTATGGAACAGGATCAACCACACAGTACAGCAAACGACCGCGAGAAAAGGTCAAAAGGAAGACACAGACAGCGTCCCTAGATTTGTGAACAGTTGACAAAATTTATACTTAATCTAGCTTCCCCAAGCTTGTGGGCGATTGATGCCACGCTGGTGTGTGCGTTTTTTTATTAGTTCCATTACTTCATTTCCAAAAGTTAACGCTTTCACAATCAAAGTTTGAAACGTAATTACCATCGCGGGTCAGCAAACGGTATTGTAATCGGTAAAGCCATGATCTGTACCCGTAGTGCCTTAAGCACTTTGCCATCCAAGTCGTGTGCCCTTATCGCTGTCAGTTCGCTTACATTTGTGTGAAGTGATTCAATCAAAATCTTCTCGCACTCATATATATATAGTACGGAAAGTTAATGCCGGAAAAGTTTATCTTTTCTCATTCGCACATTTTCCATTAAGCACATTGCTGGGAACGCGTGCTACGGGGAAACTTTTCAGTTGCTACACTGTGTTCCAAAATTATAGCCCAATATTGTGTATTTTTTCTACTTGGGGTTGCGAAAAAATAATTAAAAACATAATTTTACAAATATTTGTTTGTGTTTTATGAATTCATTTCCTTTTTTTAAATCTAAACAAAATAATGTTTTTTTTTAATTTTGAAGTGTTAAAAGATACTGATCTCTAAAAATTTCTAATGATACCTTTACCACTAGGACTACCAAGCGTTTTAAGCATTTTTCGTTCTTGATTAATTGGTAAACAGTTTTGAAGAGTTGGAGTATATTTTACTGTTTATTGGAGATCGTACTATAGAATATGTATTTAAAATTCATGTCTCAACTATAGCATTGTTTAACCCCATAAAAACTAAAGTTATGAAAATGAAGCGTTCTAGAGAAAATGACTGGTCTTAAGCTTTTAAGCTCTTTTTGAACTTCAAAACTAATATTCAGCAAAAATTTGTGAAACCAAACAAGTTTGTTTTGAAAACATCTGTTCCAGTCAGTGTGTTCAAGCGTGATCCTTCGATAAAGTTAGATAAGGAATCATTCAAAGTTTATCAAATCAAACTCATTATATTTCAATTTAATTTGAAAATAATACAGAAAAAACTCCAACTTTCTCATTTACTTTTGAAAATTCCGTATATTTTCAAGAGGGCAATCATTTTTGAACGTCCAATTTATTCGCTTACAATACGTTTAATACAGCTTGTTTTATTTTGTGAAAAGTGCAATTTAAATCAATTTTTTAATGCTAGAATAATTTGTTTTTTGAAATACCTGTAATAAGCTATAATTTGGAAACACAGTGTAGCATCGTTTGAACGTGGGTTGAACTTGTCACGATACCTTCCACCAACCAAAAATGGTACCAAGTTGAACATAGCAGCAAGTTGTGCGTGTGTGTTTCCGTGATTTCTTTACCGCAAAAGTGTAAGCATAACCAATCGTAGAGGAAACCTTCACGAAATGTTCCAACCAGAAATGCAATTGTCTCGCTATGCACCGCATCACCGTTGCACTGAACAACTTGGCTCAACTTCCCTTGCAGCTTTCTTTGTTCTGCTGCTCAACCGAACTACCAGTGACATCGAAACTTTATGCAATTACAACGTATTTTGCAACGGTGGAAAACTGACAAAAGGTTTTCCCAATTCGTACGGTGGTTTGGTTCGCAAATGGGTCAGGAGTAGGTTGCGCGATGCCGTTTCTGCCCGCATTGCTTACCGTTGGTAATGCGTTTCTTCTCAGCGCAAACAAACGCATCAAACCGTTGATGGTTAGCCATAATGAAGATAGTTTACGACCTGTACGAGTGCATTCTGACGCTTCCACGGGGTTTGTGTTTGCGACTTTGCAGTGTTAGCAAAATGCCGTGCCATCTTGTCGTTTGATGTGACAAAGTTTGATGTATTAAAGCTATCAAACGATCGGGGTGGAGTTTATGTTCTAAATAGGACATAAAATAGTTACGCCCGTTTGACTGCCAAACGATAAAAGCTGTGCGATAGAGAAAACAGCAAATATTTACGACCTCTCCAAGTGCATCAGGATGCACCTGTGCCACAAATTGACAAACACCGTATTTGAAAAGAATGTCATAAAATCAAATGAAACTCTATCGAAGCCCAATTAATGTGCGATTTATCAGCGATACCCTTAAACGGTTTACGTTTCAGCAATTGTGCTCAGGCTTTTTGGGGGCATAATCGCCCCATCACCCCGTTGCAGTGGTCTTATGTCTTATCATATGGCATCATACTGGGTAGCATCAAGTGTTGCGCAAGCGACCGATTGCGGCACACGAGAGAGATGCAGTATCGATCGATTTATGTGTGGTACCATCATCAATCATCCGGGGTGGCTTCCGGATGACGGGATGCTGTTCCTCCTCCCCCCACGCGCTTCTGAACGCCCTTCGACCTTTGGCAGTTTGCGCAAACGATTGGACTGTTGCGGTTGCGGTAAAAATTATCATCCCCTTTACCCGTTGATACTGTCGATTTGCACATAATTCGTATACCGCGGAACTGCACGTTTGGGGTATCTTTCCGCGTATCACGTTTGGCAGTAAAAATGGGCAAGAAAAAAAAAGAATGTAAAATAATGCTTAAAACAAACAACACACCGTGCGATGGGTTGGCAATGTGCCGAAGGTCAGACCAGTGGTCCATGGGAAGGATGCATAAAGCGATAAATAAAAAAGTAATAATCCATAGAAACAGGCGAAAAACACGTTGATAAACATTGGGTAAACTAAATAAAAAAAACAAAAAACAGGCAACGATACAAATGCAACGAAAAACCGTAAAGGGAATAATAGCTGGGAAGCTGTTGTACTGCTAATTCATCAATCTTTTCGAATGGTTCATAAATAAACGAGCTTCGGTGCAGTATGGGCAACGGTCGGGTAAAGGCAAAAAGTACGTTTTGTTTAGGCAAGCAAATGGAATTGAAAGTAAACCCCATCAATCTTTCTAGCCGGCGTACGGCGTTTTTATTGAACAATTTTAAAACCCCCGATCGTGGTTGTATTGCTTGTTATGAAATTGCACTCTTTTGTTTAGAACAATGGAATATTATGTTTTGTTTTTGTATTTTGATAAGAATAAGGTTTCTAATATTTATTTATTATTTCTTATTTGTTTTATTTCTATTTTAAAAACGCTTTTTCTAAGCACTGACAGCTTGCCCTGGCGCTTGCTGGCGCCATATACGATTATGGAACAAAACACTGCACAAAAACTGTCCAGTTAATTAGTTCTGCAATGAAAATTCAATTTTATACCAATTTGTAAGTAAAAACCACCCTCTAATGCAACCTATCGTTCTAATGTTAGCCAGTGCATGTGGCACAAAAAGTATGCACAGTATCTCTGGAACGAACTCTAGTGTTCTTCTTTGGCCGGAGAACACTTCGCTACTGGGATCATCGTGAGTGATGGGCAATGGAGGTGGTTTGCAGCTTTCTGTAATTTTAAACCCAACCAAACTTTGCCACTAGCTAGGATTCTCCTCGTGGAATTCCCAACGGGAAAAATAAGTTCATTTGCATTGGCTACCGACGTGCATTCAATTAAGAGCTTTTTTCCCTGCGTGTTGCATAACTTGAGGCGCAGCTGTGCAGAAAACTGTTCCCCAGCGCAACATTGCAGTCGATCTAGTTATAATTACTTACGGTGTGGAGCTGGTTTGTAGAGTTCCTTCCACTTACAGTTGTCGTTTTTGCATATCCCAAACGAGGTGTGAAGTTTATTTCTAATTACTTCTGGATCTTCTCGATGCGTTTTTTTCTCTCTCGCTCTCTTTCTCTTCAAATCTTCCGAATAGGGTAGGGAAATTTCTGCTTGCGCTCGTCAGTGTTTTGAAAACATTAAAATCTTTGAGTGCGAAACAAAACCTGGAAACCCGGATGAATGATGAACTCATCACTCAGCACGTTGTATAATAAAGTGTGTAAATAGAACGAGGAACGAGCGATATGGCGAATGGCGAATCCAGCATTTGGTAGGTGTCATTAATCATCTATCCTTGGGACCTTCCCTAGTTTCCCCCCTCGGCCAAGGACCTTGGAGAGTCAAAAACACACCGTTACAACTGCCTGCTTCTCTGCCGAGTGTATTACTTTTGTTCTCCCGGCATCAAGCGATATTGTATCCCGGCGTCTCAATATCCCGTTGTGTCGTTTCGGGATAGAGCTTCGGTTTCTATTTGACTTCCGACTCGATAGCGCCATCTTGACGCCATCTGTTACCAACGATGTGGTACTAGTGGTCCACTAGGGCCCGGGGCAGGAACAAATCGTCTCCAGATCGAATAGAAATAATAAAAATAAAAAATGTGTGCCACACAGAACCATAAGAACCTCCTGATGAGCATTTGCACGGGTGCGTGTTCTTTGCTTACTTCTTCTCAATTCGATCGATCATCGATTGCAGTAAGGTGTATTTTTTGAGGGTAAAAAATGACCATGTGCTGGCACAGATTGTGCTGGGCTTAAGGAGTTTTAAATTTTATACACTCCATGTTGTGCTATGAAATATGGCGCAGAAAGTCGACGACGATTTACCAGCTTTGCATGGTTTGTGAATATCTCATAATAGAAGATTTAAAGCTTAAGAGTACCACCGAAGGTCGTTATTGTGTGGAATCTGGATTCTGGGTCATTCTGATTCAGCACCCTTATTTATCAAAAAGATCAACGGTTTTATTTGATATTTTGTTTTAATATAAGCACTTTAACACCTTCATATTCACGGTTTTCTAACGCTTCGTAGATGGTTTTATTGTTCAAAAATTTAAGCTGTAATTTTCTCAGATTAAGAACAAATTAAAGCTTGTTTTTCCATCTACAAGGTCGATTATGTGGAAGGGTGATTTTTAAACAATACAATATTTGCATGACAATTTGAAAGCACAACAAAAGAAAAACAAAATAAAAAATATCAAAAAATGTTACTTGATTCCACACGCCTGATATTCGATAGTTGCAATTTAACACTCCAGAAAAAAGCTGATGTTGTCAGATGCCTAACTTCTGCATGGGAACGGGTTTCGTATGGACTCCCCATCCCCCCAAAAAAATTGTCTATCCAATTGAAATTAAGCCATCAACTTTGGCTCGAATGCAAATAAATAATAAAAAAGCTAAAAACATAAGCCGTAAATCAACAACAACAGAAAAAAAGTGGCACAGAACGCATTTAGCATCCGATCGTTATTGACTTGCTGCGTGCAGTACAGGGGGACAGTACGGAAAGTGTGTACACTTACGCTGTTAAATTAATGTATGTTATTTTTCCAAAACCATTTCACCCATCCGATTTCACCACCTTGCCGGTCCGCTTCGATTAGACGTACCTTCTCGCATATTGTGTGAACATATTGTAAACATGTGTCATCAAATGTGTACGTTGGTCGCACTAGCAGCAACAGCAAAAAAAAAAACGAGGTCCACAGGCAACATTTGCGGGACGTAAAACGGTAAGCAAGTAATTTAAACCTCGACGACACGGCGGAAGAATGTGCCGACGCGTGCAAGAACCGACAAATTACTACAATCAGCGCTCGAGCGGCACACAACTTACGGACCGCGGGCTGGGGAAAATCGTGAACAAACCGGCGTTGGGGAGGGAGAACGGAAAGCAATTAATCAGCAGCCGGCAGCACACCGGGTTCCATCACAACGCAACGCGGGGTTCGAAGAAGGTAGTTCCAAAAAGGTGCCGGCAATAAGCAACCCCAAATGTTGAAGGAGCGGAAAAGGGGTGCGTATACGTGTGTGTGAGTAAGAAGAGCTTTTTTATGCTGCTGCTGCTGCTGCTGCTGGTGAAAAAGTTGAGCACACACATGTAGCATATTTTGTCTAGCGCGGAATCTCAGCGGTCTGTGAAAGTTGTGGCAGTTGTCTGGATGGATGGGAGCAGTATTAAATTAAGGAAGAGAGTTTAAACCAACCCGGCGGCTGGTTGTAGCTGGGGGTTCGTATGTTCGTTGTTAGCAAAGTTGATTGATGAGAGCAAGATGATTGGTTAAGATTTGAACCGGCATGTGGAGTTCTTTTTTTAATACGGTTAGCTTTTTTGATGAATTTATTAATGAACATTTTATTTTATTTTCTTTCTTTTTTTGCTTGTAAATGTTAAATGTTATCTAAAAACGTGGGTTTGACGTATGTGTTCTTTAAATTCTCTATTTGCCGGATCTTTATCTAATGCTATGAGAACAATGTTACATCTTCTATCTTCAATATATATATATAAAATTCTCGTGCGTGACCTGTAAGGTCGTCAAGCCAAGAAGAAGAAGAAGATGTTTAATGGCAAAGCTAGGTTTGCTGGGTAAGCTAGTTTTTTTTATAAAACAAATATAATGGATAAGTTAAAATAGATTGCTGGAGTTTTTTTTTCTCTGGTAGAATATTATCACTTTGTATGCCGGTAAATATCAGGGCAGCCCGGTGGTGTATCTGGTAAACGGCGCCAGTTCCAGACGACAGGACCGGCGATCAAATCTCCGAGGGACCGTCCCCCCGTAGCAAGGAACGACTATAAGCGGTAAAATTAAATCAAGTAAGCCAGAAATGGCCGACATGGCCTGTAAGGTCGTTAAGCCAAAAAGAAGAAGATACCGGTAAATATGTGTAAAAATCCTTTTAAGATTTTTATATGTTTTCCTTTTCATTATTAACTCGGACTTGAGGAGAGAAAGCTCTACTTAGCGTATTTAAATTCAACTGTGAAAATTTGAATCGTTATTGCGTTCCTTTCAAGTTGAAGTAGAATTTGTACAGGTAGATGTGGAATCTTGTCTACTTTCTGCATCGCATTGAAATTGACACTAGACTTTCTAACCTAAAACAAATTCGTATTGGCAGAAAGCTCTTCAAAAGTGTGAATTATTTCCATTCAACGAACAAAGTAAGGATAATTCCATATTTAAATTGAAAGTTATATCAATTGTAACTTTAAAATATTACGTTTTATAATCTTTTGCTTGGTGTAGTGTTATGATATCGTCAATTGAAAAAAAAAAACCACATTGCAGCATGCAACTGAACCAGCAAAAAGCTCTCTCTTTCATGCTCCTGTTCTATCATGGACAAGATTTCCAACAAGGATTTGGCCGACAAACGCTGGAAATGAATCATTCCCAAGTATCGAAACAGGCAGGCGCAGGAAGTTTACTCCACCGTTCCGGGTTCGCCCATCCGGGTGCTGCCATCTACCGGTGGCAATGGTTGTGACGGTTCCGTACAAAAACGTCTGTAGAAACCGAAAAGAGGAAGCCAATGATACAATTTATAGCCTTCTTAAAAGTGGTATACAGTAAATGGGGTTCGGTTCGGTTTGCAATTGAAACGGACGTTAGCGAATAGAGTGGCAAAAAGGGCAGTACAGAATAATGCCTGCACCGTCACATCCATTGAGGCCGAATGCTTTACGGTGGTCAGTGCGGAAGCCATACCGATCGGTGTGGACGACGTATGTTTGTGCTTCCGTGTCTGTTGCTTTTTGTCTACTTGCCTACTGGCCCACTAAAACCTATCCATTCATTCGTACGGGGCTTCTACTGCGAAGTTTATATCTCGTAATTTATGACTCCATCAAAACAGTAAACGAACATTTATCGATGGCGTCGTAGGCTAGCCCGCTGCCAATGTACTGGTACTGTCGCCAAAGGATGGGTTTTGGTCGAACTACTCAAAGAAATCCGTTTTCCTTGAGTACCTTCCACTGGAACCGTGCGGTTGTGGATCATATCTTGCGGGGGGGGGGGGGGGGGGGTATTGTTAATTTAATTTATTTTTGTTATTAAATTGCCCATCTAAAGATGCGGTTGGCACGATAACCCACAGAGCAAACGGGAGAGTGAGAAAGTGATAAATCAACATTCAAAAAGGTTTTTTTTCTCCACCGAAAAGCAACTGTGTTTGCAGCATTCTTCAAGCGTGATTGCTGACGGTTTGGGGACGATAAATATTTGCCAATTCAACTAACCGGACGCACTTAATGCACTTTTAAGTGCAAGAAAGCATACCGAACCGAAAGGGCGTCCATTACCCGAACCTCTCTTTTTGCCATTAGCCCTACACGGGACGAGATAAATCGGACCAGATTAAGGTGCTTGTAAGGCAGACAGTGTCAGGGTGGGTCGTTTGAGGTTCCTGATGCTGTGGCACGCGCCTTTTCAGAGACAGACTACCATCCGTGTCACGGTGAAAGTGCGTCCGTCGCTGTTCAGTTTTCCGGGGGTGGAGTGTGCAGAAATATGGAGAAGGTTTTTACTGGATCAATTTATCGCACAATGTTCGATAACAAGTAGGGGGAAGCCTTTTAATTCCAGTGGTCTATAGCGTTAGGGACGGCCGCCATGACGTTTCCGTTCGATTGTACTTTGATGTGGCCCAGCTGATTGACTAAAGTAGATGGAGTTGCTTTTAGAGTTGCAAACTTTCTTGAGCAGCTTTTAAGCTTTTAAGGTGTCAGCTTTTGTTTGTCATGTTGGGTGGAAATATTTGTTTATTTTTCACTAGCAAAGGGTTAGCAAATAGTTAGCAAAAGGTTTTATAGGGTTTTTGAGGTCAATTGGCAATGTCGGAACCATTTTGCAAAGATCTGGAATTATTATCATTTTCTAGTTCCACTTGAACAGAATCCAAAAATGGTTTCGACTTTTTGAGCAAAATTCTTGAAATTATTTTTTTTTTGTACTGAACCATTTTTATTACTGTGCAGTGGATTATAAAGTCGAATTTATTTAAACCACATAGATAGTGATTATAATTTATGAAACGTTGATAACCGTACCATCTGCTGGGTGGCACGGCGATCAGAACTAGCATAAATGTAATAATTTAATTTTTTTCATGTTATAGGATTTTTTTCTCCCACCCTTGAAGTAGCACCAATTTCATTTCTACAGTCCCCCCAACAGTAAGGGGAGTAAAATATTTTTTTTTCTGCTTCATATCGAGTATCATGCTGCATCGTCTAAGCGCGCGTGTGCCGTTCAATTACTATAAATTGAATTCATCTTTCCACGATGTCGTATGGTTCTCGCTCTATCTAGCTTGTGTTATCTGAGTGTTTTTTTTCTGCTAGATGGAATAGAATTTTTGCTCGTGGTATTACCCGTTGGCATTACCTCGCATTTCCCATTGCCTCGCGGGGTAACCGACTACCGTTGCCTGGATCCGTTCGGAATGGGTAGACGTGTTAAAAGCAAACTTTTCATCGTTCCCGCAATCTGGTCGGCTAGACTGATATTTTTTTTTGGTCTTGCATGTACTGTGAACTCGGTGCAGACAGGAATAGAGGCCCGAGATTGAGCTGTGAGTGGCGTGGAATATGATCAATTTAACGTTATCGATCGTTATTGGATCGGATGATGATGTGTGTGTGTGTGTGTGTGTGTAAAAGTGTATTTTTTTAAAAGGCTTCTTCACAGGATATTGCTAGGTGAGTGCTAGGGGTTTTGCTTGTTGCTCGAGGGCTTCATCCTTGCTGTACGGTGCGCTTAGGTATCATATATGCATGTACGATTTCTCGCTTAACGCTGATAGCACTTCGGTAGTAGCTATCCGCGTGGTAAAAGAAGAGCACCATAACAACGACCGCAAAATTTGTCCGAATATCGTGCGGATCGTGTTTCCGCTTTGACAATTTGTTTGCAAAATTGGAAGTAGTTTAATTTTGTTTTATCCAATTTTGATGCCACAACAGACACGCCGCCTTGTTGTCGATGTGTATGTGTGGGGCATCTCTGCTCTCGAATCGGTGGCTGATTCGTTTCGTTTTGCATTTTACGAATAATGAAACAAGCACGTTTTGTGGATGAAAATATCATTTCAATGAAGTATTTTGTGATGCAATGTTTTTTTTTGCTCGAAGAAAAATGTTTTACTGCAGTTAGAAAAATTGTCATTTTTAAATATTTTTTCAGCAGTTCAATACTACGAATGCTGTTCGTCAAATGGTATCATATTAACTGGAGTGTTTAGATCAGTACGGCCAGGCTGTTCTACATGAACAAAAAAAAATTGTTTGCAATTATTTAGCAATGTTTTTTTACCAATCATACATAACTGAAATAAAGCGAGTTAAAAGAGGAATAAAATATGTTCATTATGAGCCGGTGGTGAATGGGTTAAACGGCACCAGTTCCACACGATAGGACCGGGTATGAAATCCCATCCGGACCGTGTCTCTCCGGAGCAAGGACTATTCCAAGGAGCTTTTTTTTGGAAAATTAAGCAAAATGTGTAAATTGATGTATTTTAAAGCGAATTTGTTGAAATAAGTTTCTTTCCTCTCAAATAAAGCTTTAAATAAAAAAAGAACAAAAAATAAAAAAATTAAAAAAAAAAATCTATAAATTTGAAAATCTCCTAAGGTTACATCCTTAGTTTTTTTGAGTAAATTAGCGAAATTTAAAAATTGATATATTTTGTTGCGAATTTCTTCTTCTTGCTCGGTTAGAACGGCCTGGCCGTATCAAGACTTATTTTACCTGATAAGGATGGGATTTGAACCCGGTTCTGCCGTGTGGACGGGCGTCGTTTATCACATGTCGCCGCAATGATGCAAATTTGTTGAAATAAGTTTCTTTTCACTCAAATTTAAGGGTGTTTATCGTTATGCTACTAGAAGCTGCTTGGAAGCACCAATTAGGGGTGCTATCCGACTTCTAATATTGGATCCCGATTGTATTTTGCCCGGAGTATGACGCGGTGTACAAAATCATCTTCGTTCACCTATTTATCCTGTTACAATTTCTTCTGGCTACCGAAAAAATTATGACAAGATTTTCCAGCGCCAAACACACAAGAAAACAAAACGGAAAAATCTACGGTACTGTTAGCAGCATCCGATGTTTGTATCACAAGAGTCAGCAGCATCCGGCGCCGAGCTTTCTAGATGGCCCGTTGTTTTGAAACATCGTTACTGGGCTTAAAAAACTTGCCTTTCTCATCGACTTCATCAAAACAATATATTACGGCTCGATCAAACGGCTCGATTAAAAACGTAAACCAACCTTGCACGAGAAAACTTAAACAATCTTGAAATTGCGGCAGAATCGCAAAATTATTTTGGAAAATTGAGCTACTTTTGTCGCTTTCGCAAACGCGACAATTGCTAAGCATGTAATGACGGGGCAACTTTTAATGCTTATTTAAAAAAATTGACTTAACGAAAAATAAAAATAACACTTTCAAGTTGCTTGTTTTCTTAGCTGGCACTTATATGGCACTCGCCGTAATTTTGGGGCATGCATCATTCAGCTCTGGATATTCGCCATTGTAAGAAGATTTATAGTTTTATCAGTTTTGTATGTGCGAAGTGTGTAAAATTATCATTAAGTTGTGGAGAAAAATGGCTACCTTACATGGCACCCATGGTTGTAATGGTTAGAATGGGCAAAAAATAAAAAGAAATTGTAAACGTTTTCCCTGTTATATCGAGCGGCGAACATTGGATTCACGAAGATGTTAAAGTTATTGTTGCTCAAGTGGTTCACATCCTGTCTGTCTCTGTGTGTCTGTGTGTGTGTGTGTGTGGATCGGAAAGAAACAAGACTCGTAACCGATGCCGTTCCATGGCGAACGGCCAAAAAGTCAAACTACTCAAGAACTCCTTTTTCTTCAGCTTTTCTTCCCCAAAATCGGCGACGGTGAGCAGCGGGCGCGCGGTAACGGGTGGGTGCCATTTTCCCAGCTTCACGGTTTTGCACCATACAGCCAGTGCGCCATGGGGTTGTGGTTTTCCAATAAATTAAAAAGTGCATCGGTAAGTTTGGTGCGGAAAAATGAAAACAACACGCAGCTTAAAATGGTGTGGCACGGTTACGATCGGGGTAGCGTTGATTTGTGCGCTGCAGGAGCCAGAACTCGATCCCCCCCGTTCACGTTCGATTCAGTCGATTAAGGAGCCTGTCCGGGAGGCGAAGGCTGGGTTTTTGGGGGAGAGAGCGAGAGACTGAACCCAGGGAGAGATATAGAGGATGAAGGGAAACCCGTGTGCTGCATAAATTGAATACCGGAAACACTTCCTCCTCAGGTTCGCGGAAGGGGCCACCGAACCCCTTTTGGCAAAACATGCGGATGCTGCACTTGGGCGGGTTAGACCGTACGATAAATGGCGTCTCATCTTGGGACTGCTGGGCGCCTGTGCTCCAGGCAGTGTGAGTCCGTTAAAATACAGACACAAACATGCACATACACACACACACACACACACACACAGCACCTTACGTATAAACGATGAACCTAAAACTACTGACTCGCCATCTTCCTTGGGAAGATATTTTCTTCCCCGTGTGCGATGCACGGCAACCGAAAGCCCGACAATTCTCGCCAATCAGTCGATCGGTGAATGGATATAAAGGCAACAGAAGCCAGACGGGCAAAGAAGAGAGAGAGAAAAAATGGCGGGCTCGAAAGATCGGAGTGCTGAAGCCGGAAAAATCAAATAAATAAATTTTCACTTCATGCACGTTTCATGCCCGGTCGCTTCCGGATGGTTTCGATTGGCTTTGATTCGAGAATTGTGTATCAAGTAGTGGATGTGGTTACCACTGGTGTTGTGTCTATCTTGCTGCCATTGGGGGCAAAAAAAACTCCTTAGTACCCGTGTGTGGAAAAATGATTTTCCCGCATTTGCCCGAGGATCGCTTGAGAAAGAGAGAGAGAGAAAAAAAACGCAATAAAAGAAAAGCCAAAATCCGAACGAAAAGTGTGCAAAAAACATGGAGTGAGAAAGGATTGCCTCTTCGTAACATTATTTCCGTTCCCATTTTCACGACTCTTCGACTTTTCACCGTCAACACGGTGCCGGAAAAGTCGTCGACGTCCACCAAAAAAAAAAAAGCAAAAAAACACGGCCCCACCAAAAACGTTCTCCGTTCTTCACTTCACTAATGGCTCCAACGCCATCTCAGCACGCGTGAACAGGGTCATGTCAATTGCTTCGAATTGCCATCGGGGTAATAATATTTATGCAACATATTTTTGCCGGCTGGATTGTAATATTATGCTTCATTAAGTTTTATGCTTGCGTGTTGGTGTTGGTACCGTTGCACGTCCGCCCCGCACGGTCGAACATTTTCCCAGTTGCTCTGCTGCAACCCTTAAATTGGTTTGATGACAGAATTGGAGATGAAAATTGCTTCAAAAACGGTAACGGCCAAAGGAGTAGAGCGGATTCGAGTGAAACATACTAAAAAAGAAAAACCTATCCCTCCATTTGACATTCGCGTGTTCTTTGCGTTCGCTTAAAAGGGAATGCGCACACGCGGTGTATGCGTGTGAGGTAATAGGATTGTAAGCAACCTGCTATAAAGGAGGTGGCTGTATGGTGAACGTGACATGTTCGACGATGATTAGGGAACTGCACTCCCACACATCCCGTCATCCCGTCGTCTGCGTGTGTGCGGCTTATCGTACTTCGCAAACACCATCGAATGATATTAAATTGATGTAAATTGTGATACATAAAAAATGGGTACGTTAGAAGTCAATACATTGCGAAGGGAAGGGAAAGGATCGCAAATGGGGCTTGGAAAATGTAGAAGATGAAGGTGAGAAAAACACAGCTTTTCAACACGCACCGTTGGCTTTGTGCCAGTGAAGGGTACTGAGATGGAAGGAATCGCTTTGTTTTGGAATGCGCATTATTGGCCGCAAATCCACACACCACCGGAGTGTGTGTTTTAAACTGAGAAATGGAGTGGACCAATCGTGCTATACTTTCCGATGGTGGGATAATTCATGGGATTGCAAGGGATATTTATTTCAGTAGAATTATGGTTTCGATTGGAATGGACAAGTAGACGCAGGCGGGGGTGTTCTAGAAATAATTGTACTATGCAAACATTCTAATTAAATTAGGATAATTGATAGATAATATTGTATTGATGGTATGTTAGTTTTTAATTTGTTCTGCACTGCATGCTAATTGGTCAGATAATTGAATTAATTTACGCTTCGAACGCATTCCAATACACTATTGTTTTCTAAATGAATCGAATGTTTCAAATATTTCTTTTAGAGCGAAAAAAATACTTTTTTAAAAATAACTTTACAACACCACCAAGATTTTAAAACCGACTTTGAAGTGCTTGAAATTTTGAATTTTCAACACAATCCTTTCGTACCTCATCAAACTTCCAATGCTGGTTCCAGCCAATATTTGATTTGAGCGTGTTTCTTTAGAATACAAAATGACTTAACCATCCACCCTACTAACCCCAATCATTGTGTGCATTGGGGTGAAATAATTATACAGTAAACAGTTTACAGTAGAAGAAATTCAATAAATCAAGGGATCGTATGCGTTGCGATGTGATGGTGGGGTTGAATTTAAATAAATGAAAATGATAAAACAAACATAACGCAGTATATGGAGGTTTAGAAGAGAGGAAAAAGGGGTTGCCATTCGGGTTCTAAGTGTGCACATAATTATAAATATTCAATTAGGCTTTTCCCCCGCACACTAGAAAGAAAATATAGAGGAACGGTATTTGGAATTTTCAGGACCGTAGGTTGTCAAACATATGAGATTGAAGAAAAAAAAACAGACTTTGATTTATGGTCAAAATCAAAACCATAAAAGCTCTGAGCCAATTGAATGTCGATAGCAGTGCGCTCGAGTCCGATCGTTCATCGTATTTGGACTGTTTAATTGCTTGTAATGGGTTGGCAATTTTTGGCCCGTGCGTAAACACTGCTGACCATCATGTCCACAGATGCGTTTCATTAGCTATTCCCATTAGACGGACCGGAGATCTTTTGGATCGGTCCATTTCTCCGAGTTACGCGATGTAATGCTGATGCTTTTCCATCCGATGGATAGACAAAAACCCCGGGACGGGAATTCGGAATGACTTTAAAAGAGGTGGCGTGGGCTTTTGGGGTCGTTTGTGACCCTACATTATGGTGCAGTGTGGACAGCCCTGGTTGCGTACTATGGATAGGTAGCTTGCGTACAATTATGGAAGGTAGTGCAAGAGCAGAGAGAAAATGTAAAAAGTGACCAAAAAAAAAAAAAACAGTACACTCTTTATTGAGTCTGCAAGCCCTAAAATAGTGTAACGTACCGTGCTGGATCAACGGTCGTCGCCATGCGTCAAGTGTGGTCTGCAGATGGTCTCTGGTTATGTCAATCAACTAGAGTAGGTGGCTCATCATTTCGTGCCTGAGTCTGAGTGTTTTCTTGTGAGTGATGAATCGGTTGTGTAAGCCCATAATGGACGACCGTTTTGGCCCGAAATTGGGCACCAAAGGGTTATCTTTTACGTCGCTGGAAGCACCGCAACGACACACTCGATTTTGAACGATTTCAGTACGAATTTATGTGCGTGATCTGGTGGATGAGGAGGAGGAATTTGGGGACGAGTGGCATAATTTTAGTGCGGCAAACATCACACGCAGCCGTTTTCATTTGCATTAACAATTAAAGTGTGGAGAACGGTGCTGAATCATTGGCTAAGATCAGATGAAAGATTGCGATTTTGCTCTAGTTAATTATTCCGAGCATTACCATTCTCGGATCAAAAAGGGTGTTTTTTGGGGGGGTAGATTCTATTAAAATTGCCATTTGGCAGGGGATGTTTAGTGAAGGTAAATATAATTTAACATTTAATTAGAATCTTACTTAGAGCAGCTGGAAAAAAAAGAATTCCTATAGACTACAGATGGATTTCTTCTGAAAGGTGATCGCCAGAATTTTGTTTTCCTATAGCAGCACTTCACAGTAAACTTTATTAAAGCATCCCGCATTTTATTCTCAGAACAATAGATGAAAATTACAGCTGATCTAAAAATGCTGTACTGCAGTCTGTTGAGTGATCTAATTACTTCCTTCGTTCACGAAGCGCCGTCATACCACCATTTCCATCTTGTTTCGTTTGTACAACTGATCCCAAATTGACATCGATGGCAGTGCAGTATGAATGGGTCTTTATCCCGATTGACACCTTCACACACGACACGGGAAGTACATCCGGGAAACGTGCAGCTTTTGTGTTTTAGTATTACTGCCAAAAAAGAATCCCCTCCCACCAGATGCATCCCACAGGTACTGCAACTTCCCTCGTACGGTAAAACCGTTGTGTTGCTTTTGGGAAAAAGGTTTGGGGGGGAAAACTGGGACTTACCTTGGCTAATTGAATTACCACTCAAACCACTGGCAGCCGACAGCGAGGATGGAGGTTGCAGTCGATCCTCCATTTCGCGCAACCGTGACGTCAAGCTTTGGGTGTGCAGAAACAGGAACAGGGTGCACGAGATTGCAATCAGTGCAACGAATTCAGCATATCTGTTGAAGGGGAGGGAAGATGGAGAGAGAGAGAGAGAGATGGGATAAGCAAAACAGAAGCAAGATGAGTGAAGCTATAAATTGAGACGAATTCAGTTTAGCTGCGGTACATCATCATCATCATCATCAGCATCGTGATTACGGTGTGTTCCAAATCTCGTTGGGCAGAACCTGGTTTCTAGGGCTGTAGCGCTGTAACCGTCAGGCACTAGGCAAGGGACCCTGACGTCTCCAGCAGACCGTACGCTAATGACAATAATGGGATGGAAAAACTAATAATCCTGCTCGCTAGTCTAGGTTTTCCAGTATGATGTACACCACCCACCAAAGGGCCGATGTGGTTAGTATCCCCATCCCGAACCACTTACCACACTGACAGGGGTTCGTACCGCAGAGTGTGTCGGTTGAAGTGTTATTGGAGCGTTGTCAGTTGACGAATCGGAAGCAGACAAGCGTAGTCGCTTCGCAAGTTGAACGAAACAAACTAAAAAAAAACATGGCTTCCCCCCCCCATTTTTAGGAGAGAAGCCAGAAAGGATGAATCTGATTCGCGAATGATGACGACGAGGAAGCGGAATGTGGTTACTGGCAATTTTCTGATTAAATGAAATGTGTCGATGGATTACAAGCGAACGCGCGCGCGCTCTGCCTCATTGACGTTCTCGCATGACCGAGCGCTTGGAGGTGTTTTACACGTGAGGTCGCATTTCGGATGTTCTAGCGTTTCTAGATTGAATTTGTTCGTTGAAGGCTAACAGGCCACTTGTCGCTGGCAAATGGTTGAATCGGTTGAAATAGATCCAGGGCGATGTGAGGACATCGTGCACGCCCCAAACCACAGGGTGTTGTGCTCCGAAGCACATCGCATTTAATTGGCTGATTAATAGTCATAATTTTGTGTTTTAGTGACAGTTTTTGGACGTATCGTGGACAGCTGGAACGATGCTGCGGTAAAGCAAATGTTGGAAAACATTCACATAATATAATGCTAACCACTCTGACACCATAAGTACGTGCACGTTTGATAGATTGATATGTCATGTTTAATGTGCTGGATTAGAATTCAGAATTGCATTACATTATCTGCTGAAATCGTTTAAATTTTGTGCCAAGTATTTTACTTAAAATTTCATATAGAAAGAAGAAACAAAGCTTTTCAATTTAGTATACAAATTTTGGTTTGCTGAAGTACTCCATGAAACGAGTACATGACAATGTATATCGCTGTAACCTTCAAAAGAGAGGGTTCTTGTAACCAGGTGAAGGATCATGCAAAGATTCTCTTAACCTTATTTTTCATACAACAGCTCTCTATTCATTTTGCAAACTCCTTTTCCCAAACAAAGCAGTGGGTGAACGGGAACCACTTTCAATTCACATTTCCAATCTTTGGTGCAAAAATTCCGAAAGCTCAACCATTCGAAACCGCCACCGGCTGACATTTATCAACCGGCACGTTAATTCCAAAAGCCAACACCAAGTAATTTGTACTCCTACATAGTTAACCAACTAGCGTGTAACTAGCGGCCCGATTAGCTAATGATGATGTTCCCGTTCGCTTTGCCGGTAAAGGTTTAGTTCTTTGTTTTTGCTCGTTTTTTTTTGGTAACTTGTTTTGCAGCAAACCCCGCTTTCGGGGCTTCCCTTTCAAGCTATAAATCTTACAGGCCGCGTGTTTTGCTGACTATACGATTGTATCAGCACACGGCGACATAAAACAACGCTTTGCTTTCATGTGACTCTTAAAATCTGACATCTTTTCGTCACTCGGCTTGGAAGCGGCGCGAGATGCTTTCACTTTCCGGTCGGCGACAAACGAAGACACGCTTTATTCGGATGGTGTGAAAGGTTACAGCACACCGTCGAATGTTATCTTTTTTTTGTTTTGTTTTTGCTTTGCCGGCACGTGGAGCAAGGCCGTTTTTTGAATTTTGGTTTTGCACATTCCATTCTGATGCTAACGCCACCGAATGGCGTAACACCGCGGGAGGGAGGATGTGCAAACCCTGTGTGAAGATGTGAACGTTAGAAGTGGCATCCCTTTCGAATCGGTCGCATTTAAACGACCGATGGATCATGTCAAGGTTGCCCCAGTTTAGGTATGGGTGTTTTTGTTCCGTGGGTTCAACGTGTTTTTTTGTTGTTGTTTTCTCCCTTCTAACAAAACGATCATTACGGCCATTCCAGCCGCATTGCCTTGAGTGTATGCATCTTCAGGTATTCAGGTCCGTTAGAGCTTCTTGCACAATTGTGTGCCCTTCACGGTGGTCACAGTACTTGTTTGTCTATTCTTGATTTTCCGGCTCATGGGAAAAGCTCGATCGAAGCACTGTCTCTGGTCTACAGGGAGCACCCCCCACCCGGGCAAGCAGAAACGAAGACCAAAGACCTTGGACGATCTTCCCAGACAACTTGGTGGATGCGAAACGATGCGATCTATTTGTGGATGATTCGTTGCAATTGTTTCTGCTTGTAAAACAGGCGCAATGGTCAATCTTAACCATTTTAATGCAATATGCAGAAGGAAGGGAGGATGAAATTCTTAATTGAATTCCAAGCATTCATTAGCAGCAGTTGGATTTGATCACACTTGGTGGTACCGGTGTAAATGTCAGGCAGCTGCCAGAAAAGTATGTCAGTGTAATGTTGATGATGATCTTACATTGATTTTCTTCCGTTGTTCCAATTTTCAGGTCTTATCTTTTAAAAAAATTAAATCAACATTCTGACAAATTAGGAAGTCAAACTCCATTGGACATTGCACAGTGGGCACCGTAGAATAAATATTGGGATGAAATTATGTTTGTGTCTTTTTTGTGATGTTTAATTTTGAGCATTTTTAGATAAAAATCCTCTTGGAGTAGTAAACTATGACTTTGGTGTTTTCTTAGTTTAAACCTAAAGAATGATTAAAAAATTCAAAATCAACATAAACTCCAAGTTGATTTTGTTGGTCCATTGGAGTGGACATTGGAGTGGAGATAACATTGTTCCATGTGAAAATAGTCCAGAATTTCTCTCTTCCTGTATTATTTACATTATCGGTAAAATACCGACAATGAATGACAATGAAACCTTTCTTAATCCAATGTTTGAGGTTAGTTTTCTTTTAAAAGTCATGAAAACTCAACGACATAATATCCATTAAATGTTCTGTTTCCAATAATTAAATTGAGTTTGATCAAATTTTGCACATTTTCCCCATTAGCAGTAGTTTTAATGGAGATTTCCAATCATTACCATCAGGCAACATGTTGCGGTTGATCAAAACAAAGTACCACTGCCGCATCTTATCTGATCTGGTTACTCTTTTCCTGCTGGTTCCCGCTCCCCGTTGAGGTGTAATGTTGTCCATCTGATGCAAACAAAGAGAAGCTAACCAGTTCTAATCTGATCGGAACCGATCGGTGAGCATAAATAATTCCACCCGCGATTGTGTACTACATGACATGGTCATGAAGCTTGCATCAGATTTGTTGGCTCGTGCCGTTTTTGGCCCGCAGAGTTGGTGGGGATCGTATGGAGGGGTGAATAGGGCCGCTTAATTTCTGCAACCGTAGGCATAGCAGATGACGCTGTAGCCAAGCACAAATGGGTCTGTAATTTGCCATTACCGTTAAATGGTACCCGTGTCGGCGTGATGCTACAATCCGACCGTACATCTTGCTCTGGTTGTTGGTACCTGTACTTGGAGGTATGTAGTTTTTCTTTCCGGACGGGGGGCCATTGTTGGTTATTCCGAACGAATCGTACGGGAAAGATGGGTATGCTTGCCAACTTCGCACCACGGCAACCGTTACGTTGTGGGAATGTACGACGAAGGAGGAACTTTTACAACTCAATCCGCCTAAACGTGAGCACTTTAATGAGCTTTGCTGAATGTAGTCCAGCTATACGTTGGAACGAAGCATTTCTTACTTACATAGTTGTTCTGGTGATTGTTAATTTTTAGAACATTTCTATTATTGATCGCAATCGTAAAGTTTGTGATCGCACGGATCGATCGAAAACATACTTATAGAAGTTATAAATTCGTGTAAGATACAGAGGAAAACTTTAACGCATCAAAAAAAAAAAAAAAGAATTCATACAAGTTTGGGGAGGAAAAATTATGTTTTTTCCCCAAAGTCAAAAGAGCCGGAAATGTAGCATCATTAGCTTGTATATTCGGGAAAGGTTAGTATGAAACGCAAAAGTTGTACAAAGTGTAGTGATGTTTTGAACGGTGAAAGCATAAAGAACGTCGGTGAGTTTTTTTTTTACTGAATTGTTCAAAGTACTTGACGCTTGTACTTCGATCCTATTATCATGCCTCTAGTGCAGCTTGTTGTGAAGGTTTGAAAAATAAAATGGGGAGGAAAAAAAAGTGATGCTATGGGAGAAGTTTATTTTTTTGTTGTTGTGCGTTGAGTGAGTTGCTTTTTGTTGTTGTTCAAAGTTTGTTCCTTTAATTATTTTTAAGCGGCTTTTCTATCGAAAAATTATGATCAAGTCAAGTGAAAAGGAACGAAACTGATGAACTGTGTGTTTTTTTTTATTTTTTCATCTCCGGTTTACAGACAGTAAACCAGAAAAAAACATCTTTTACATCACGCCATTTCAAAAATTGAACAAACTTTTATGCTCATGACTTAACAAATATATCGTTTAGTATTTAGATGAAAATGTTTTTAAATATAAAACTTTTTCTCATAATTGATTATTGTTCTAATTAACTTGCTGAAAAAGCGGTATCTTTAATTCAATTATTACAACTGCATTGCAATGGAGATCATGCTCCAGACGTAACTCACACCACAGCTGAGTGAACTGGATATGTGTCACAGGTGCAATAATTAGAGTGGTAGTGGTTTGCGTACCATGAGAAAGATGCTTGTTCCACTTCAGGATATCTGTACATTTTCATCCCGGTTTTTTTATTCGCGAATCTGGAAAACTGGAGCACCCATAGTGTTCTGACACCTAGCATTCACAGGTGAGAATGTGCGAGAATGAGATGGGCCCCGGGGGGAACAATGGCACACATCTCTAACGAAGAATGGTGCTAAAGTTTGTCTGCCACACTGGCTAAAGCTAACTCCCGCGAGGGATTACAGGTAACAGCGGTCTGGCGTTACTGGGCGAACAATAGCGGATTATGACAGTTGCTCCCGTTGGAGCGTCCGCGCGATGATGGCGGTGTTGCAGTCATAATTTTAATGAACTCTGAACTTTGCTCCGACGGATTGCGGGATTGCGGGATCAACCCGGTTTTTTGGGATGTTCAAGAAGAGGCAAGAAACCCCCCTCGGGTGGAGGTACAAGAAGGCATTGTTTGAGAAGTTCTTGTAGCGTCCATAGTAGTAGTGGCAGCAATGGAAGCTTTCTGGACCGTCGTTTTCCCTTTATACTTGTGGAGAGCTTCCAGCAAACATTGCGCACACTATTTTATGTTTCTTTGCTCTTGTGGGACACTGTGTACTTGGGTACACGATTCTTGTATGAGCGTACAAGCGTTCCGAAAATCTGCATACTGTCAGCATGGCGAGATGCTTAAAGGCGAGTCTTTTTACTGGCGGCACTTTGACTGCTGTGAGGGATTTTTCACGCGTGACGTGTAAGTGAGTAGTATGTTGTGTGAGATTAAAAACGGTACGAGTGGTAAAGAGAGAGAGAGCTGTAATATAGGGAAGCTGATAATCCTTCTTTATCATCAACAGTTTGCCACTTGCCTGCGATACGTATCCAAGTTCCAGGTGTGTTCTGTTTAGTGGAAAACGGTTGAATTTGTTGAACAAAAAAGGCAAAAGGATATCAAAGCGGGTGTGCTTACAGCAGTTAGCAAATGTTGGCTTTTTCACGCTCAATCTTAATTGTACATATGCACTTTGTTTAAAAAAAAACCTCGTGCGAAGAACAGCTTGCCCTAGTTGTAAACTCTTTTTTAGTGTGGCATGGTTTCATTTATATCATATTTCAAATTTTCTGACTTTTTCGTTTCAAAGTATCCATTACGAAATTAATTTATCAAGTAGCATTCATAACGTATTTATCACCATCAGTTGGAAGCAACTTTTCAAGTCATGGCGCGTGACATAACGCGTGACTTCCCTTCGCGTCCTTGAGACAGTTTGTGTCGCGCAGTTAAACAATTTTCCACATTTTCTCACCCTTGGCTGCGTTGGCGGTAAGTTTGGGTGGTTGATTTTCAATACCACAAAGTTTATTAGCCTTTCTAGCTGCTTTCCTGCTGACGTGCCCTCCGTTTGACGCTGGGTTAAGCATACGCCGAAGGTGTTAATTCACATCGGTTTGCTTTTTTTCTCCCACTTTTACGTTCCCAATCAAATTGTTTTACTTTGTTCACCATTATCGTACGGACAATGAATGAGTAATGGAATGATATCTTAGGCAGTGCTCGGGTTGTATATTTTCTCACCCCTTTTTTGTTTGTTCGTTGCGGAACGCAGCATAATTGTTTTGTGGTTTTTCATTTTCCGAACGAACAAAGCGACCACAAACGTTTGGAGCAGTTTGGAGCAGAAAAAAAATATATATGAGAAAAATTATGATTATTGACTTGAAGGTTGATGAGGAGGATGAGAATTTCAAGTGTTGTTTGCGCGGAGTTTGGTGGTTGAGAAGACGTTTATATACCTAACCAATTACTAGTTGGATGTCCTTGTTGATTTTTGTGGGGTTTTTTTGTACTTCTTATATAGTCTTTTGGTGCTTAATATGTTCGAATGATTTGGGGTATCAATAATTTAAAAATCCGACCCTTGGGTAATTAACCGAACGACTTAATGTGAAGCAGAAAGGTAATAAAATATAGGTGAATTAAAATCTGATTTTTTTAAAATTCTGATCCTATTTGACGTACAAACTGCAAGATGTTTGATTTTTTTAGCATTTTTTTGACACAACAATAGAGAACATTACTAAAGTCTTAAGTACGGTTGTGAAAGCAGTTTTAAAGGATACTTCATTCCGTGCTTATAGCGCTCGTGTTGAATAGCAGACGTCGAATATTGGGCCAAGAATTTGGCACAAAATGGAGTCGATTAACTAACACGATATTAGCATGCTCACTGTCCGGTCGGAAATCCTAAAACCGTCATACCGTAATCCGTAATTTCACAGGAAAGAAAAGCAAAATGCTTTTGTAAAGCTTTACACAAAAGCTTACAGTGGAGTCGCCGGTGAATGTAATGTCTTCGCGGCCCTACCATGCTCATCCCTATCATTACTTCCTGTGAAGTTAATTCAGACGGTGGTGTACAAAACCTCTGTCACAAAACCCACCTGACCTTATGCCTTAAATTCCCAGCGTCAAACCCGAGAAGCCCGAATCAAACTGAAACCGACACCAATTGACACCGACGAACGAACGGTAAGAATGCGGTGCGCGCGTGGGCTTTTTGTCGGTGTTGTCGTCGTCGTCCTCGGCTAGTCCTCGGCTGGTCCAATTAAACTTTGAAATTGTGTTGTTTAATTTCATTATCTTGATTTAAAATCAAGCTGCAAAGTTTGGGGCGGCCCATTTGAGCGGCGAAGCGTGCTGTTTATTCTTTCCCTCTTTTTCCCGGACCAGACATGGCGTCACCCCCGGGGAGGCACCAGGGTTTGTCAGTCCACGCGGGGCACACTTTCGTTTGCTGCGGGAGTTGTTCCGCCTGTGCGTCTGTGATTTCGCGGTGCTATTGTCACTATCGCCCTAGAGTTGTGCCTGTTACGCTGCCGAAACGCGAAGAAAGGCCGGCCGGTTGATAAGTAGGTTTTCAGTTTTCGGAAACAGTTTTCTCACTTTTCGTCACCAGATTGTTGTGATTGTAGGATTGCGGGAAGAAGTTCCAGTTTGCCGCACGTCCCGGTTATGCGCTACACGATATAATCTGCATCTTTGGAGTGGAGTGTTTCGCTTTCTTTCAGCTTGCGGACGCTCTATCGTGCACCATCTTGGACCATCTACTGTGCTTTCTTCTCTCCTCAGTGTCGTCCCCCAGTTGCGCCCACCACCGGATGACAGATTTTAATGAGTTTGGCTTTGCTGAATGAGGAAAACATTCGTTTGTCGTGGCATTGTCCTGGTGGTTTTTCCACCCCCATTCCCGCTCCCCCCAACCCTTCCTCGACCAGTTCTTTTGTGTGCCTTCTTCCGCTTCAATTCTACGTCGCGAACTGATTCGGGAAGCGTTTTTGTTCCGTGGCAGGAGTCGAATCGTAAGCATCCTCGGCGAGCATCCCCGTTCGCATATTCAGGTCACTATGCGGTATGCAAAGGCAACTTCTGGAGGGAACCTTCTTGAAGGTGATAAATTTTCACCCAGTGAGTCAGTCCCAGGTGATTGTAGCTTATGCGAGGTCGCGTGAGGAACATGCTCGCGCCACGGAGAAGTATGATGAAAGATGCTTCCTAATGCTACGATCGACCACGAATCATTCTGCAAAGACGCGATGGTAACGTTTGCCCGTTCGGTTTGCTCAGAAACTGGTCGTCTATTCACGGGCATAAGGCATAGCCGCAAGGAGAAACTTTCCCAAGACCAAGAACCCGTCGGCTTTTGTCGGGTTTTTCGATGACGGGTGCACAGATTTGGCACACAGTTTTGTGCCGCGTGTCTGGCGGAAGGTTTTTGTTAATTTGAAGTTTTCCTTTTCCGTGTCCTGGCAATGTGAAGGTGTGGGGAAGCATCACACACACACACACACGAGAAGATGTTCCCGTCTTCACGCTGTCAGTTGCGGATTTTCGCCAGCTTTCTTAGAACGGTTTTTGCTATTGTTCCACTAGCGAAGATTCGCTTACCTTCACCATCGTGTCGTACACAATCTCGCATTTGGTAAGTTTAGAACCGAAGCAATCGTGCTCCCGCGCTTGGCATTGTGAACCGAGTGTGCAAAACGGATAAAGAATGGGAGTTTTTACCTCCCGTCACCCCTACGCAGCTGTGTTCGAAAAGGACAAAAGCTTTTGCACGGATTGCACGAAGTTTTACGGTGCATCGAAATGCAATGGATGCAAATTTCACACCCAGGAGCTGTCTTGTGGGGCGGTACCCATGTCGCTAGCGTTTTTGGAAGACGCATGTTTCGCGGCATGTCATACGGATGGTAAAGTTTTTGCATCGGTAGGTGTTATCGGTTATTACATTGGGTGAAATGGTTTATCATTTCAAAGTTAGATTGCTTAGCGTTTTTGGTCGCTAGCAGAGTCGGTTGTGGAAGGATTCCCATCGACGGAAGGATAATGGTGACCTTTACGATGCAATCATCGCACGCTTCGAAGGGCTTAATTTGTAATGCAACCCCGGCAACAACGAGTGGTGTGCTCATGAGTGTTAAAACATTCAAAAGTTTGTTCGAGTTGTTCGAGGACACGACACGCTATCGTCGGTTATGATGCATGGTTATGATCGTATGCATAGATTTATCTCTATACTATTAAAATGTTAATTTTTATTGAAGTTGTTTTTTATGGGTTTATTTGTTTGGAAGATATTTTCCGCTTCCTTAAAGTTTTAGTTCTTTGTGTCGTAATTTAAGTTGTTTTTATTGTAGTTAAATTAAAGAGTTTTTGGGACTCAGAAGACTCCTTCAAATTTCTTGAATTGAATTGGAATTGATGTACATATATATATATAGGTATATGTAAATTATTTCAAGCAGAAAACTCCAAATCCTTAAGATTACTATAGAAACTTGAATCCTTTAAATCAAACTTTTTCTAGAGCAAATAAAATGTCTTCCAGAAAAAAACAAAGCACTGAGCACCGTCAGCTGTATAAAGCAGTTCCAAGAACCAGAATATTTTCGAAGAAAAAAAACCCCATCAACCATTCGCCACACCGGATAAATTCATTCCATTTTCCACGAATCAGGTGGTATCAGCTGGCGCACATTTTGGTAGGGTCATGGTCAGAAACGAAAACAAAAATCACTTTCCTTTCACTTTCACCCTGTGCCGATAAGAGAACAGTGTGTGTGTGTGGGTGGCGAAGAAGAAAAAAATGAAAGTTCTCACACTAACAAACAGCATCCAGCAGCATGGCAAACAGGCGTAATCGAAACTCGGTCGAATTAGGACACACCACTGAACTATTTCTTTTTCCCGACCACCCTCCCTCCGGACATCAGGTGTTTCGATGGTGATGCTAACCGTTAATCAATCATGGCCTTTGGTACAGAATTTCTACCACCCCAAACGGGTGAGCGAGTTTTCCACGCAACTTCACTTGAAGGGAAGTTTTTCTGCGCTAGTGAAAATGGGAAGAAAAAGGCGGAAAGAAATAGTTGTGCCTTTGCGCGGGTACAATTATTGTCATTAGTTTGATTAGCCATGATCACAGCTGCCCGGTGCTGTAACATCCTGCAGGACAGTGAAAGTGGGAACATTGTGCTGAGGGAAAGTTTGTCTTCTGGTTCTGGTTTCCTGTCCTCCACCCCGGGGGTTGCTTCGATTCGATGCCGGAAGGTTTGAGCCCTCAAACTGTCAATTAGATTGGCACCGACTTCTCGCGGCACCCGGTCATGTTCGTGCTATTGGGTTTGAAGTGTTAGGTTAAGGAAAATGATAAGCTAAGAGCTAAAAGTGCTCCGGCTAGATGGAAGAGTAAGAGTTTGACCTGTTTTCATTTTAATGAGGCGTAGTACGAGCACGATTTGCTGTCAAACCACTGTTACTATCGATGCAAGACAAGAGCCCGCCTTTTGGCCAGGCGCTACAGGCGTAATCGTCTTATTACAGGAGTCCAGTTAAGCGGCGAACCCGTTCAAATCAAGAACTGGTTTACTTTTCTCGCTCGCTGATTCTTTGCGGCGTTGCATTACACCGTGACGTGTAATGCGTTGCGAAGGGGAAAGTTGGCTCCCCCCTCCCGTCAGGGGGTCTGCAGTGGGAAGTATGTACCGGTTGCGTCTGAAAGGAGAACTAGGTCAGAAGAGATCGCTTTTCGGAGTCGTTACGATCTTGATTCGTATAGGGGTAGATCTTGAAAGTGCAAGGAATAAATGCATATCGAGTTAACGAAAAATTTCCCTCTCCCCCCAGGTTTTCAATCTCATTTCACAGTGAAAGATCCACCAACGGGTCTTTTAGCAGAAAACCACAAATTGTGACACATTATCGTGCACTTCGAAATGATGGTACAGATTAAGGTTGTAGATACCTTTTTTGCCTGGTTATGGTTACCGGATGATTTAGCGAACCGTATCGCAATGAATGCGTCTAATTGAGTTTTATTGTGAGCGGGAAGTCTATTGCCCCTCGAGGTACTCGACGGCCAATTGGCCGAAATGGTGAGCGTGCGTGCGAACACAGCAGTGCATCGGTGTACGAATTGGCGAACGCTTAAATTTCATTTAGCCAACGTAGCACTCGTTATCGGTCACCGGTTGTATGGTTTTCGGGTTTTTCGGTATTCCGTGCAGGATCGTTCATGCGACCCTGACGGAGCTTAATAATCATCGCTTAAGTGATGCAATTGCAGTATTGCAGAGCACAAATTTTACCCCCCTCCCCCCCTCATCCTACCCGGGTGTGATCCAATCTCCATGGAAAACCGGTACCAGCTGCAGCCACCCGGTTGGCGGTGAAGGTCGGGTTTTTGGTTGCATTTGCCAAAAATTGTACGGTTCGCTTTCGCTCTCGTTCCATTACGCGTTTTTCGATTCAACCTTGCCACTCGCCAGTGTCCGATGTATATTTGCCCCTTTTGGGCCCATTCCCGCTAGCATTCATGCTGCTGCAAAACTGGTTGCATTTGCAGGTGCGAAAACAGTAGACCGTAGGACAACGCATATGTCCAGCCGAACGATTTGTGCTGAATGGCGAAAAGGGATTTCTCGTGTGCAGAATGCTGGACTGTGCGTGATTGTGGTTTTGATTGATTTTCATACCGATCAGTGCGCTTCATCACCGGTACCGTTGGATGGATCGGTGCCAACTGGTACCAAACTGGCACCGGGTGTGTGGGCGTTTTGCTTACCGCGACTTATTGGGCACCACAACGCAACGTGTCACCGTGCTTGCACCGTCCAGAGACCTTTCGTGTACGCCATCCATAAGGGATTGTGGACGTGGTACGGGTTAGTGTGGGGTTTTTTGAGAGAATGTTTATGAAAATGTTTTCCCTCGAACGTGCGGCTAACTTCATTAGCTAGTAAAAAGGGAATATGAAGTGTGGCGGTATCGTGAACCTTTCATCCAAAAACAGTGAACCGAACGAGTTAGATGCTGTCCACTAGCGGGGAGAGTACAAATTGCGCATGGTCTGGGGTTTGTTAGTACGCCAGCTTGAAGGATCTGAAGTAATAGTAAACAGTCCTTTGTAAACAATTTAAAATCATTGGTACCGGGTTATAACATGAAACAAATAATTGAATTTGCTGGCGCCATAAGTTATGCAAAAAGAATACAGAATAAGAGTTTTTGTATGAATTTAAAGCTAACAGAAGAAGGTGATATGTTCAACTTTACACATCCTCTCAACATTCCACCAACATTATTAAACATGCATTCAACACATTACAAATCTCATTCTTCTGAAAACCTAAAACAATCACAAACACGAAGCAGTTATACGAAAGGAACTATAGCAACAGAAATAAAATAAATTAAATACTGTTAAAAGCAAAGTCTTAAAGTAAAAAATCCCAAATATGAACAGAGAAACAGTGAAATTAGATCAGTTACAATAAATCTCGAAACAAATTGAATTATAGCAAAACTAAGCAATAGAAAAAATCTGAAGCAAACATCTTAGGAAAATTGGAACAACCAAACAAAAAAATGTGTACGGATTTTTATGGTAAAAACCCTTTGAAATTGAGGGTGTTGGTCTACTGCAGGATTCCTCAAAAACACTCACGATCGTCTATCAACGCCGTCGTTTATCATTCCAATATCAAGGCCCTTCTGGCGGACGTATCAAGGCCATCTATTCATCTTAATTTGGGTCTAGCACACCTTCTCTATCCATGTGTAGGATCTTAAAGGACTTTATGGACTTGGTCGTCCGGTGCCATTCGAATGACATGACCAGCCCAACAGAGCCTGTATGTTAGGGTCTAATTCGCTGTACGATAGTGAGCTCTTCATACAACTCACAGATCTCGTCATTATAGTGACTTCTCTACTGTCCTTCTACATATACGAGGCCAAAAATCCTTGAGAGTTTTGGACAGAATCCATGTCTAAGAGGAGTATGTAATTATTGGAACTATATAGGTTCTATATAACTCCAGCTTTGATCATTGCGACAGGTGTTTTGAATCTCAATGTTGTTATCGTTGCTGACCTTTAGACTCAAGGATGGCAAAATTTTGGACAACTTCAAAAGTGTAGTCACCTATTTGTACGTGAAGTGAGGACTTGTTGGAGGAGGATCGCTTTTTTACCTCATTAATATCCAACCTGAGGTTTGCTGTCGCCTGTTCGATCCATTGAAAAGTGTCCTCTAGATAGGAGAGCCATAAAACAATGTCTATGTCGCCAACGTATGCCAGGATCTAGATTGACTTGTTGAAAATGGTCTTCGAAGTTTCCCACTCTGAGTCACGGATGGTGATTTTGAACCTCTCTAATGCTAGTTTGAAGAGTAGACAAGCTAGTTTAAAATTGTACACGATATGCGAATTCTCAATTGTTCCAAGCGATATATTGCCGAAGAAATTGAATAAATACCACTGTTTAGACAATACACATTACAAAAATCCTACATCTGCAGCATAATTTACAATGGTTTTGAAGCACATTCTAGTGATCTCACCCATACCTGAGCACATTCTGATTAGACAGGTGAGTTGCACTTCATACGGACGTGTCGTATCTCAATTTTATCCTGCTTGACGTGAGCTTCAGTAAAGTGGATGGATTTTATAAAACATAGCCAATGTGTTTCTGTCAGTAAGGACAAAAAAAACCAAACCAGACATCCCGTATTGTGTGGTACTAATTGCCGACCACTTCTGGTCACTAAACCACATCAAAGCCGGTATCCCATTCTACCGGAGGTTAATCTATTTGCATAAACCGCTGTCATTTTTGCAGCTAGGCGATGAGGATGTGAATTTTTTTTTTGTTTGCTCACCCATTTTCCTTTTCGAGTATCATCACTCAATTAATAATGTGCATCGTTCAATATCGAGCACTACATACACAATCCCAATGACGTTCGCTTCCGTGCTGAGTGTGGATTTAATGTAGTAGATTTTGCTTTTCCGTTTTTTTTCTCTGCTTTCACTGGGACCGATGACGGGCTGGGGGAAAAAAAGGATAGAAAACTGGTCTACCACTACCAGCGTACGACAACAAAACGTGTTAAATGGAAGCATTTACCCTAAACAACATTTCACATCAACATGGCACCGGTGGCAATGCGTTTGGGTTGGAGCGGGTCCAGCTTGTCGCATTGATTGAACCATTGAAGCATCAACATAAGAGTGCCAGACACACCTTCCACGTCTACCTGTTCGTTCTCCTTCCGACACTGTGACCCGGGGCGGGGGACAGGTCGGACCACTGAGCTGTAAGCTGTATTAGGAAGAGCTGTGTTACGCTTACGGTCACAGCTCCAGTACGGTTCAGCAGCGATCGAAGCGAAGTTTATTGAACCGCACACAGTGGGGTGTGATGGTGCATCGATGCATTGCGAAGTGTGGCGTCCGGTGGCGCTGCATTCCGGGTGTGCTGCAATCCGTTGCAATGCGATAGTACTGGCGGCAGTCAACTACTTGACACGTTGTGCAACTTTTTGTCTGTTTGTTTTTTTTTTGTTAGACATTTATCTCATTCTCTTCAGTTTGTTTACCGGTTGGTAAATTATTGTGAGAATTTATGTTTTTTTAAAATAATCAATAGAAAAAAAATCTAAACGAATCGAAATGACCAATGCCAACACAATTATCACTTAAATTTTAAGTTTAAGTTTTAGAAAGACTTTAAAATTTCAGGTAAAAAAATAAGTTAAAGTTCCATTTGTTCCGGTCGCTTACTTCGAAAAAGGAATCTGGGAAGCAATTGGAATGACTCCCAATTATTAGTATGCAGTTTTACAATGAAGCAATAGCATCAGTCTTAGTCCATTAGCATCCTAGGATGATAAATGTAATTCATTCCTTCGGCACTTGTGTTCTTTCACGCACAAACGCACACACACACACAAAGGAAATCGGTTGAAAGAATGCCAGAACGTGCCCGAACTAGCTCAATATTTAAATAGCTTCCAGTTTTCCACCAGGAACACAACCTTCTCACTCTCTCTCTCTCTCTCACTCTCCCGGTGTAAAACTAATCATTTCCATCTCGTTGGCTGGTATAGTTAACCCCTAAATGCAGACTCTCCAGTTGGCTTGTCCATTTGCAAAAATTGCTATCATAAGAAATGAGGTTAATGACAACGGCATAATCAACGGAATGCCAAAACACGCAAAGGAAGCAGCAGTGGCAGCAGAAGAAGCTCGCACCAGCAAGTAACTAGAAATGATTTAAAAGATTGTACTGCACCGTGGGGTAGGGAAGGAACTTTTACAACCTTGCAGGAGGGTAAACCCATCTTCGAACCAACCTCGGACGAAATAATGTGAGCGTGTGTGCGCGCGCGCGCGCTTGCAACGTTGGAATTTAAATATTTAAGTGTGTATTCTCTGTCGCTTGGTTTGTGCTGTGCCGTGGATAATTTATACTCTACCAGGGCAAACAAATCGACAGCAAACCGGTCAGCTGGCAGTCGGGCTTGCTAGCCGCTTCGTCGAGTTGACCGAGTCAAAAAAGGGATAAGTGCATTTCCTGGAGTTTTATTTTCTCTGCTTTCGTTGTTGTTTTGTATCCGAGCAGCGAAAAGTTGACGGATGCGAAGTAAAGCAGTAGCAGAACTACTGGCGGGTAATAGGACCCACAAACTACATCATATAAAGTAGTTTTTATAGAGGAAAATAGAAGCAGAGGAAAATGGCAAGGTTGTTGGTAGGGCGAGATACTTTTCTATTTTTTCCCGCCCCAAATTGCAAGTACGCGGGGTCGGCTGTAAGGTGTTTGACTTTGGCCGGGTGTCTGGTGGGGTTCCGCGCTCGTAAGAGAAGACCGACAGCATGGCTGCGTGTTGCAGAATTGCTGCTGTAGGCCATCGATGGTCACCAGAATTTCGTGTCGGGGGGAATTTTTTTTTATTGTTGATGCACTGCGGTCAGTGTAATTTCGTTCTGTCGCTGGGTTTTTTTTTTTGATGGTTCTCCGCTTTTGCCTTTTCGGATAGTGTACGGTGTATGGGAGTTTTTGCCCTGTTTAACCACCAACGAACTATGTTGCTCATCGTAGCACTATGCCTTACATCGTACTCGTGAAACCGCAGCTCTTTCGCAGGACTAACGGTAATGATGCAGTGACGCTGGAAATGCATCATTCGCACTTTTGTCCTGCTTCGTGCTCTTCTGTTATGCTTTCGGTTTGCTATTTGCTGCCAAAAATTCTTACCCATTTTATACGTTTTTTGTTAAGGGTGATAGTAAAGAAGGCAACAAAAAAAAAGATTCACTTCAACTCGTAGCAAACTGTAGCTGCCCATAATGTGTATACAGAGAGTTAGGGATGAGGCTTGAAGAGGGGAAAAAAGTCAGTTCATTGGAAGTTTTGTAGCAAAAAAAAAGGAAAATGTTCCCAACACAATCTTCTACAGTGAATTTAAAAAATGTATACAGCTCATCACTTTGCAGCAGTTTGGCTTAGACCGTAGAAATGGGGTTAGGGATTAAGTAGGAAATTGGAAGAAATTCGAAATGGTGCTGCGAAGTTTTTCCGCTTATAGTTAGGATGAGAAAATGGACGGTTATTTTACAAATAAATTTCTGCTCATTAAGGGATGATTCAGTACCGTTTGCTTTTAAAGCGGACGCGCTATAGTTTAGGGACCGGTTATGGAGATTAATGAATTGCTGTGTATTATTTTATTCTATTCTTGTTATTCACGCTTCTTGTGCGTTTGCCAGTGTGATGATGTGCCTTGGTTTTTTTGTTTAATTTGTTACGTTTACTGCACTCTGTTTGGTTTTCTAGGCATGCAGGAATGATTTGTTGTAGCGATTTTGTTAATAAGCTAACTTACTTTTAAGCTGGGTTTATTAGGTGATTTTACTTTTTGGAAAAAAAGTGTTACAAAATTCGATGAAACTTAATTTTTTTTGTGGAAATTGAAAATCTTCACTAGCATCGTTAGGTTGCTTTTATCATTTCGCTTACATATCGTTCAACTATTTTATTTCCCTTTCCTCACCTAATGTTCGTTGATCATTTCTACAGTGACTCTCTTGTGTGTACAGTGACAGTCTTCTTTATGCCGTTCGTCGCTTGTTTTGACCCATGTCTCTTTTTATAATTATTTATTGAAGATAGCCTTTAACTCATTATTTTGCAGCCCCGTTTTTCATACAAATTATTAGAATATAAAATTTGTTAATTACTTTCCCTAACTAAATAAATTGTTTCGTTTTTATTAGTTTTAAGATAAAATAATAAAATCTATTAAAACAGTTGCAAAAATGCAATAAGAAAGGAATATGAGTTAGCCATTCCCTATGCATAAAATGGAACTAAATATTTTTTAAGAACATCTTTGATACTAAATTTGAAAGATTTATAATGATAATTTTAAAGATTTGCTTAAGCTTTTATATTGCAAAAAAAGTTTGTTAATGCATCCTGTTAATTAAATGAAAGGGACAATCCTTTTGAAGGTGCTATATAATTCCAGCATTTCTTTTTAGTTTAGATCTTATGACCTAACGGAATATTCCACGTCCTCTCAACGTCGCACACAACGTCTAGGTGAACTGAACAAGACCGGACCGTTGATTAGCGCGTTAGCCGTTACGGGCGTTAACGCTCGAAGTTGTCCACGCTCTGGGCGTATGCACTTCTGCAAAACCAACCAACCTGCTGCTGGCTACAAGTCCCATTCGAATGTACTATTGCTTTTGTGCGGAACACCTTTTCTCCTTTAAGTTTTATGCAAGGCGTGTTAGTGTTTATACGCCAGACTGGGTTTTCACACCCAATCTACCCTGCGCCCTGAACCTTGGTGTGGTACCCCGCACCGAGACAAGGTTAAAAGAAAGGCAATAATGAACGGTTTAACGCGATAGCTTTACGTTTGCTGTGTCTGCAGGCGCCGCCGGCATCCAACTGTCCAGCGCCCGGGCACAACAGTTGCGTGGGTCATGGACGCAATGCAAAGGCACAAGAAGTGGCTCGAATGGAATGGAAATGGTGTCGAGTAGTCGAGATACGCTCGATGTTGTTGAAGTTTGGTGAAGCAAGTGAACAATGCATGCTTCTTATATTCTCGTTAGAGCGATTCCCTGTTCAACCGGCCGAAAGGGGGTTAATCGAAGTGTTAGCAATGTTGCTTGAATGGACCGCGGGGTGGTTGGTCCGATGGAAAAGTGAAACATTCTTGGTAAGAAAAGGGCTGCCCGTACGGGTGTTTTGCAGAGGAAAGTGGACAGAGAGTTGATACATAAATTACATCACATCGTCGACTGGCGTGTCTGGCGTGTAGTGTGCTTTGTGCAGAGATATACCGTACTATCGCGACGTGCTGGAGCCGACACCTTCAAAGAAAATCGCAAGAGACCTGAGCATGGTGTGAAATTGGAAATCACTTTCGCCTTGCAGTACCTGATAGTGTAAACCTTTTTAGTGCAAAAGATGCTTTAACAAAATGTGTTTCAAATACACAAAAAAGCATGTAATATTATTTTCTTTACGGTGCTTTTTAATTACCTTTGTTTGTTTGAAAATTCTGAAAAAAATTATTTTAAATATTTAAGCTAAATTAATTTCAAAGAAAAAAATATGATTTCTTCCAGCTATGTTTTCGTAGAATTCCGACCTCTGGTTTGCAAAACATTTTCATTTTTCCGAACCGTGAATCTGAATAAGCAGCTTAAATAACATAAATTCATTATAATTTCTGAAGCTTTTATTCTTAGAAACATTTTTTTTTGCTTCGTAACATAAAAAATAATACTGAAATAATCACGGAAGCAAATGAAACAACAATGTATCGACACTGCAAAATCAACGTACTACAATTTAAGTGCACGAACGTGCCTGAAAACGTATAAATTCGCTGGCGTAATTTTAGCACGTACCCACCAGTTGTAATTACACAATTTACACCCCGATTCTGTATCGCACATCTCGCTGATTTTGGCTGATAGTTTGTCTGTGGCCCGTTCCCGTGAACGGATTAAATCATCGAAAGGTATGCCGCAACACCCGTTGGTAACAGGTACCACCGATTGCACAAGCTCCGTATCATGCTTGTTTTATGCTTCCAAAACGAAACGGGTGCATCGGAAAAACCTGGTCGTACCAAAACGAAATTGAAAACTGAAGAAGAAAGCATTGCAAAACAAAAGTGCAACAGTAGCAAAAACAAAAATCACTTTCTCTGTGAAATATTTGCCACCCACAATGGTCGCCTGTTTTAGCCGTTGTTGTTCCATCAACACAACTGACACCGCCCCCTCCCATATACCCGTCTCATATTTATGCTTCCTTCCTGTACATACAAACACATACGCACACGGGAGGGTTGCATTTGGATGCATCGTGCAGTGCTGCTGTTTGCATGCGAATGCCGTATTTTGTGTTTTCGGTGTGTTAAACAAAACAAATTGTTTTGCTTTCGGGTTTATTTATTTGTTTTTCCTCGTTTTTTCCTCGTTTCCCCGCTACTGCAGTTTCGAACCATCCGACAAAACCGCGACGCACAAACATGGGTAAAGTAAATGGTGTGGAAAAGGAATGTGTTTTGTGTTTGCATTTATGTGCACCATATTGCTCTGCGTAATGATGCAGATGCGTGTGTGGGGGTGTGTGTGTTTTTTTGTTATTGCTTTTGCACATTGTAACGGATGCACCATTTTCCTTTGCGAAACAGATGCACTCTCGCTCTCACCTATTGATGGTAATTAAATATTTATATAAATTCAATGAAATCAACTCGACACTCGTTCCCGGTTGCAGTAAAATGAAAAAATTAAAATTGGTTGGTAATAAATTTCCCTTTTCCCGTTTTCCGGTCTCGCTTTGGAAATGGTTTTTGTACTGGGAGTGAAAAGAAAAATTTCCCCCAAAAATTTACATCACTTTCCTGCATTTTATTGCATTAGGGGTTTTGTTGGTTTTGGTGGTATGTTTGGTAAAAGAAGGGGATAATGCACCGAAGAGGATCGAAAAAGAGGAGTAAAATTATTTTCCCCCCTTTTTCACTCATCCATCCATCCAGTGCTAGAACCAACGGGAGAGAGAATGGTTTTTTTTGCACTTCCACAAAAAAACAACACAGTGAGGTGAAATATTTTAAGCTCGTTTGCAGTATAAATAGTTTTTATTTGTCTGTCCCGCGAAAGGGAAATGGGTGCCATACACAAACTAACACATCGGTGCTAATATTTATGTGCTTAACGGACAAACGCTGGTGTCACATTTTCATTCCATTTCCGTTCTTTCGAACGAGCTCGTGCTCGGAAGCATGTTGGGCAGTGGTCAGTTGTTTTGCTTTTTTGTTGTACAGTTGGACTTTCTTTTTATCTCTTTTTTTTTAGTTTATCCGAGACGAGTGTTGCATTCATGATGTTGCACCATAAAATCCTCCCCATTTTACTGCGGAGGGAAACAACGAAGAAGGGGATGAAATTAATATGTTTTTCTTCCGGCCAAAGCTGTATTGCGTTTTCTGGGCGAAGGAGTGTTTTTTTTGGGGGGGAAAGATACATTCCTGCCAGTTGCTGTGTCAGCACATTTTCTCTGTGTATCATCGATAGTAAAGCGTGGTGTGATTATCGTTGTGGATTGTTGCGAAGAATGGATATTTACGATAAATCGCTTTTTGTTATGTTAAAGTGTGAATTCAATAAATAAAAAAAAATCATATTTGAACTATTTTTCGCTGGGTGTTATCCGTCACACCCAAATTCCACAGTTCCTTTTGACATTCGTTAAAAAAATGGGCCAAGAAATGTTGACCAAATAAATAAATAAGAAAAACCACATCAAAATTGTGGGTGGCATTTGTTTAACAACTATCACAGTTTTGTGTACAAATTAACAACAAAACTGTTTACATGTGAAACACCACCAAAACAGTTATGACTCGGTGAGTATTGCGCCTTGCGCCTTTAAGTTAAACCAAAGTTAAAACAGCCAAACCCTGTTTGCTGTTATTTTTTTTGTTGGTTCAGGTTTCGCTTTCGGCTTTTGCGTTTGCCTCGGTGTTGCCTTCAGCAGCACCCATTTAAGTCAGCACATTTGTAGGCGAAAAGACTGACTGCATACTGCCAAACATACGGCACGGACAGTCGGTGCCGGTGGTGGCCGTGTGTGTGTTACGGATGTTGTTAACGGTTTGTTTACGGTTGTGCAGCCGTTAATTGTTGTCGATCGTTGTGCTGTTCGACACGATGCAATTGGGGTGTTGTGTTTTCTTTGCGAACGGTTTGGTGACTGGATGTTAAATCCTTATTGTATAATTGGACATGTTTTGGGAGTTGGATGGAGATGAGGCATGCATATGTTACATGTACAAACTAAGTGAAAGACGAACCAGACAAAACCGGTTGCGGAATGTTACAACTTCAGCATTGCTTAAATTGTTGAACTTGCAAGGTTCGATTATTAAAGATGGACAAATTATGCTGCTTGAGTAGTTTAAATGGTAAACGCTGTGGAAGGAAAGCAACATATTTTCAACATTAAATCAAATTGTAGATTGCTAAACTTTTAACATTTTCATCCACTTAAAGTAAAAAAAAAAACAAGAAAAGACAATCACAACTATTCACGCCATCTATGACTTTGGCTTCGCAAGCAAAGGCACGAACGAAATTTGTCAAAAGTTTCCTCCGTTGGCTTCCCTAGCTAGACGAGTTAAAGACAATCGCTTCAAACCAACTTTATGATGATTCAATCGCTTTGCCTTTCGAACGCTTTTTCTCTTCCCACCCGGCAAGAAAGAAGCTGAAGGAATCCCGTAGTAAAGAAACTAGTCTGTGCCGTCTCCTGTTTGTCTCGCCATCGAAAACGGCGTGAACTTACGAACGGGGGAACGGGAACACCTCGCCAAGACGTGCGAAGCCTTCCGTTTTTGGAAGATGAAGTTTTTTTTCGTCCGTTTGCAAGTTTCCTGCCCCATTCCCATTGGCACATTTGGTGGGACCGTTTTGACGCTAGCACATCGACATCGTTTCGTTGTGCGATGCGCAAAATAATTCAATCACCGAATGACGCGTCGCGAAGCGGAAAATCGTCTGGGTGGAAAAGCTTGCCTGTCTGTGCTACGTACACACACACAGCTTACCTCTTCCCTCAGCTTACCTCTCTACACCCTTTACACAGGAGTTTTCGTAAAGAATTCACTTGCTTCCAGCTCGCGGAAAGTCAACCATTCCCGAGGTTTTTTTTTTGGGGGCGAGTGAAAATTCGCACTAAAAGGGGAAACTTTGGAGCTTGGTCAAGAGGCGGAACCGGGGGGGTGGGGGGTTTTTGGTGAGATTGGAAATGCAATTAGTCTGCATTTATGTTTGTCACTTTGGCGAGAGGCATTTTCGTAACTATTTCCAGCCGGAACCATCCAACTACTTACTGCCATGGTTCGGGGGTGGTTGTAACCCACCTCACCACCGCCCAAAAATATATTTATCTGTAAGGTGTGGCACCATTTAGGTACCGTTCCGTTTCCGCTTTTCCGGACCGGCAATTGAATCTTTTGCTACGCGAACGGTTTTGTCGTACGATCGACGGTAAATATTCCATCGTGTCCGTTTTACAGCAGAAAACGGGACGGGGATTTGGGGTTTTCCAAGGGGTGGTGGGAATTGAAATGGGGAAGGTGGAGAAAGATTCGTCTAAATTTTCGCGATCTTCACGTTCCGGAAAGAAGGTGTTGAAATAGTTTTGTAGAATGAGATTTCGAGCTGAATCGGTTTTTGCTTAATGATAAAACGATAAGCATTTACTGGGGTTGAGTTATTTCAAAAATGTTTGATAAATCTGTTTGGAAGCAGGAACATTCTTAGGGAAATGTTATAAGAAAGGGTGTGAGGCGAAGAAAGTGGTGGGTGTTTCTACTGTAAAATTCCTTTCAGATACAAACGTACAACGTAATTTAAATTTAGCTTTGTTGAGCTTGTTGCGTTAATTTATGCATTCTTCTAGTGCAGCTTTTGCTGTAAAAAATAAATTTAAAATAAATTCTTTTTTTTTCTTCTTAAGAACGGCCAGGCCGTATCAAATCAATACTAAAGTAAAGAAAAAAATATATAAAAGAATCCCGCGTGACAGTTGAATGGTAACGAACAATAAGGTTTAAAAATCTCTTCGACGACTTATTTAGTAGAAAGCAGAACTGCAATAGGAAAAAAAACAACAAAACACCTTTACCTACACGCTTCAACGATTTCGCGACGCGCCGTTCGATCAATTTTCCGATCGAAAGTTCCGGTGATTTGCATGCCAATTTTCCGCTTTCGGTGTATCGATTTTCAATCCAACTGACCGACGGAACCATCGATGGAACAATGCCTTTTCCCTCCGTCTAATCGGATCCTTACCGGGGGGGCAGATGGAGGTATGAATGGAAGTTAGTTAGAAACACAAATGAACCATATCGGGAACCATTGTTCCAACGGTATGCGTTAAGTTATTGTTGCATTGCGCATCCCATTCAAACTGCAGCCACATGTGTGTGTGTATGTTAGTTTGGGTTTGGACGCTTTGGGCAAAGGAATTATGAGCACGTGTTAAGTTAAACACTGTTGCACCATGCGATGCAACGATAAGCATCACTGTACTTCGCATCCAGCGTTATCTCATCGGGACAATAATGTGACTTTATCAGTGATGGTAGTTTGTACACGCACACACGCATGCACACACACACACACAAATAGGCATTTCGCTTGAATGCATCCGTGATGCAGCTTTGCCAGTCGCGGATGGTAGTGACAACGGCCGACGTGTTGAACATACGCGAGTGAGGGTTCGAAAATAGTGGAAATGGTTTTGCGTATCGTGTGCAACTGCATATTTCATGCTTTGCACTGTGCAAAATGGCTTCAAATTTCCAAAGCTCAGCCGCAGGTCTTTCACTTCCACAAACAACCCCCCCATTTGGGCCGACCGCGATGCTCAATTCCTTGAGGGGATGTCATCACGTCGACGGCAAACGCGTTGAATTGCGCGTGTGTTGTTCGAATTGGACACCGTTGGTCCGGGCGATGCGTATGGTTTCGATGTTTAAGGTTTTAATTTAGCACCACACCCCATCGTGCCCGGGTTCGTCCTTCCATTCTAACGTCCCTTTAGCACACGAACACGCGGGTGTCAAAATGAAGTGTTAAAGTGCGTCACGTTTGCCCAACAATTAGTCGTCCCGATTTTGCCACCCTTCATCGTGGTGGGGGGAAATTTTCGTAAATGCTGTTTGTAGTTTCATTTTACGTAACTTTTCTTTATATTCTAGCTGGAAGGATTATCCAGTAAAAATGTCCGTAAAGTCTTAGGCACTCGAAAATGCTGTGAAACGAAACGAAAAGCTTTTATAATTATTTTATTATCCCCCAAACCTACCCCAAAGATCACCCTAATGATCATGTTTGATAGGATGTGACCGAAACAGATGGGTTCCCGTTACATATGGTTGCTAAATGAATTGTAAACTTTATCATTCTGTTGACGCATGTTTGCATCCGCAATGACCAGAATAGAGCCACCTAGGCACATTTTACACTTTGCTCCAGGTTATTTGATTCCTGCACACACACACAGAGGCACTATTGAATGTTGCTGGTGGCGATTGGAAAATTCCTTTTTCAAAAGCACACCCACACACACTCACACAAATGCAGATATCATCGCTACGCAGCATGGGAACTGGCCTGTGGGCTAAACGCCCATATGTGCACATAACGGGCTGATAGCGTGTTAGGGCGCTCTCGACCATGATTGTGTAGCATAAATGATTGTAGTTCATTAATGATAGCTGAGCCGGTGGGGTGTTACCGGGTTGGACACAATTGTTGCTGCCAGACCAACTATGACATGGGCGGGTAATGGGTACTGTTTGCCCGATGCTCGGCAAATTATTGTTTACAGAGAGGTGATTCGATTACAATGCGTTTTTGGGCAGTGAAGGTCACACCCGTGGAGGTTGAAGGAAGAAGTGACTAGTTTCAAGCATACTGGACGAAAGACAAACAAACATGAGCTCGTGTGAGCATTCCATTAGCAATCAATTTGTGACAGGGTTCTGTAATGTTTTTTTTCAGATTCCTTTGGAATAATTATTTCCATTGTTAGCAATGAAATAGTTATTTATTTTTAGTTTTTGTGGTTTTTTTTGTAGCTCCAGAATGGTGGAATGACAAAAAGAATGGAAATTTGTGAATTTAAAAAAAAACTAACATTTGTATAGCAAATTTGTTATAAAATTCAAAATATTGGGATTCTTGTCACAACACATTACTATAAAGACAATATTTTTTTTGAGAATAATGACAAGGTTGAAGAGATAGGTAAAAATTAACAAATAATGATTTTTCTTGTAAGATAATTTGTTTTGGATTGTCTTTTTTATTCTCATGTTACGTTTGTTACAGTCTGACACACAAAATAAATGTCCACGAAATTATGTATTTTAACTATCGTGAGGATCACCAAAATTCTGAAGACATTATCTGAAATTTGTTTAAGAATTATTTTTTTCGAAGATCTCCACAATGTTCTGTATTTTTTTTAAGAATATACATACTGTGTTAAAGTCTGCATAAAAAATGAGAATTCATGAGAAAAATGTTTCCCCTTTCTTATTCAAAATTTTGAAGAATATAGTTTTATGTATTGCTTCAACATTTTGTTAAATTGTCAGAATAAAAATTAGTATTTTAGTTAAGTTAAGGACTGTATTATGAGTAAACCAATTTTCCAACATTAATCTGTATCATTATTTCCAAATAAAAACCATTCCTTCCTCATAATACATGCTCAGCATACACGTACACACACACATACGCTTGCTTATATCACCGATCGGGGCAAGATAAACTGATATCGATAGCCTGTATCATGTTTCACATTGTACTTAATCTCTCACCTATGCTGGCACCATCACAGCGATTTATAGCACCGTAATCATCCCGATTAAATGGACCCGCAGGGGAGACCTCCCCCTTCAAGCCCCAATTACTGTTCCAGTCCCGAGATCCAGATCTTTACCGCCGTACGTAATTAATCGCTTCCGTGCTTGCGATTCTACACGATTTTAATCGCTAATTCGCCTGATTGCTTGTCTGTTGCATGTCATGTGTGGAAGGAAAAGCCTTTTTGTGTTGCACGCAGTTCTACACGGACAAACTACGGGAACAGAATGGTAACTATTGTCAGCATTTCTTGAAGGTGACCTCGTGTGTGTGTGGAACAACGCTTCGCTTGATAATTCAATTGGCACTTGATCGAACCATATTTCATTTGCTTTTCCGGCCCGCGTGGAACGATTTTCCCACTTGCTCCTCCTCGGTAACCTCCTTCCCAGCATTATGTGGATGATCTTATCGCATGATTTGCATGTAATGATGATTCGCTGCACACGGTTGCACCGGGCAATCAATTACTGTCACAAGCGATTCGGTGGCGGACGCAATATCAACTTCAAAAGGTCTGCTATCGTTGTCAGTCTTTAGGGAAACTGCCTTTGCCGTTGTTTCCCGCCCCACACACTTCATGGTGACCAGTGCGCATTGGAGAGGAAATGTGTAAACTATCAATTTTATGCTTGCTAACCCGAATCATTATAATATGATCGAATCGAGAGCCCCAGCTCCAGACACGATACCGGTCCCCGTCCCGGGGTGACATTCGTGTGCGTCCATTTGCTTGGAGGAGGCTCGCAGCCTGCCGGTAGATTAACGTCCGGCAAACTCGCTTAACGCATCGGTCAGGTAATGGAATATTCGCCTCATCACCGCCATCATCATCATACGTTAATAATAATCGGTGTATCGACTCGATGTGTTTGCCTATGGCGGAGGTTCTAATTCACAGCAGTCTTAGGCCATAATACATCACAACATCACCGCCACACTACCACTAGCGATCGATGTTATTCGACACATTTATATTGGTTAAATGGCGAATTTGATGACATTCAGTATTGCTGACTTTGCACACCGCCCTCCACACTGCGAACCCCCATTAATCTCCAGGAGAATATTCTCCCGGGAGATGGCATGGAACAGCAGAATGGCTAGCGGATGCTAGGCCACTAATCCGCTGCCACTAGTGGAACGTCATCAGCATAAACTATCGACCCAGGTGGGTGTGTTTTATGGTTTCGTCCAGCTTCTTGAACCATCCTCACATGTCCCTTTCGTATCCCAATCAGGCCCATATGCAATCGCCGTGTTCGAGGTAGTGTTGTGCCCTGATTATACTATTTCCCTCAGCTGAAGCACCAGAAACTCGTGTGTGCGGAAGAATTTATTTTATTTCATCCCCGGAATCGAATCGATTTTCTCGCACACAGTTTGCGCGCACCGTTTGACATTTCTAAACCGCAATTATTCAGCTTAATGCGCTTGTTTGCGGTCAATCAGTGGCATTTGCCGATTCGCCGAGGTCAACAAGGCGGCACCAAACCGGGTGACAATTACGAAGTCTAGGTGTAGGGTGTGTATGTTTTCCATGGGGTGTAGATTTTCCACCCGGTCAGTCTTGTGTGCATTAATCGACGTTTTGACCACTTACATAACTATGCCATTCGGTAATTTCTGCTAAATGCCATTTCATACACAACTTCACTGTGGTTACGGTTTGATTGAACGTATTGCATTATAATTAGCCGCTTATCGAATGAGCTGCTGCAAGTTTACGACGTGTCTAACTGAGGGCTGTTGAGGAAAAGGTGTTATTTTTGTGAGTAGAAATATACATTTTATGAAAAGAAAATTTCAACTATTAGGCATTTTGTTTTTGAGTTGGTTGTAGATATAATAAGACTTAATTAAAAACTAATCATAAATTACAATTTTAGTTTTTTGAAGAGGAATGTTTCTCATTTTTTACCACAATTTCCCCAACATCGCTTTTCTGTGATTTAAATCTGCACTTAACCACCAACAGACGCGTTTTTATTTACCTGTAAAGAGAGAAAGAGAGAGAAAAAAAACATAGAAAATAAACACATAAATAAATAAACGAACAGGAAAGATGTTAGATATGGATATATTTATGGTAACGAATTTTGCCAATGTTGGCAGTTTGGTGGCATTTTATTTTTTCGCTCGAACGTTATAAAATTTATGTATTTCATTTAACGTGTGCGTACACCTTTTGCGTCTCTAATTAATAACACAATGGCACACACACACCCCGATGGAAAGTCCCGATTTTCCAGTGGCCAGTTTTTCCAGCGATGGTTTTGAGTAAAGAGTCATAAATTAGCTACCGTTCGCCATTGCTGCACAGTTTGATTCATGGGCCTGAACACAAAATTTAGGTAAATGTAGACCAAAAAAAAAAATACAGAGATATTCACCAACATCTGTTATGGCGATTGTGCGTGAAGGTTTCGAAGTTGGAGAATACGCGCGAGAAGGAGAGAGAGAGGGGGGAAGAGGAAGGTCGTATTGCAATTATTCATCAATAAATTTGTCCTATCGGGTGCACGTGATTACACAAACCCACGAGAATACTAATGCATATGGGTTAGAAATACGTCACCATCGCAGATCCGCATCCAGCCATGCGTGTGCAGAATGTATTTGATTATTGAAAATATTGATCACATCGAACATCTACCATTTCTCTCTGGAAGCTTTTCCGGAGTTTGTCTCTGTGTGTGTGTGTGTGTTGTATCATGTGTTTATGACAGTTAAAATTAGCCATATTTTCATTATCAAGTGCAACACCCCATTGCAAGCAGATGTCAGACGAAGTTAAGCCAATGTAAAATTTATAACTCCCCTTTTTGCGAACTATGATCTTTCTCGTGCAAACAGGGCAGAGTATCATCTACCAAAGTGATGGTTTGGTAAAGGAAAAACTGGTGGAAAAGCATTTTACCGAGCCATGGAAACTATTAATTTAAAACGTTTTCCAATAATTTCTCTCGCACCACACAGCAGAAGTTGGTTTTTTCCGATGCTTTTTTTCCGCTTCGAGCTGATCGGCATTCGGGGTTCGTGTTGGATGGAAGCAAGATGTATGCAATTTTGTATGAAAACCTGGGCAAAAACAAATGGCCCGGGTTTGGTTCGCTGGGTTGGTGCAATGCGTCCTTTGTTGCTGACGAAGAGTGCACCGGCACGTTTTCCCTTTATCCTCGAGAGGGGAATCGAATATCGGATGGACATGTAGCTAGCGGGCAAGTACGATTTACGTGACTAAACAAAATGGATACCCATTCCAGTTGGTTTGGATCGTTTCTATCCACGGCTAAAAGCGAACGGAAGGACTGTTCACATTGGTGGTCCACACCAATGAGTGTAGTTTTTGTTGTAATGTGTCTACACAGTTGATCTGTCGTTGGGTCGATTGATTATGAAATTGAGATTTGGTCTCCACAAGGAACAGAGTTTTACGTGTTTAAACAGCAAAGTTGGAGCCATTTCAGGATTATGTTCAAGTCGCAGAGGAAAATTTGAAAAATCCTTTTCCAGATTGATTCGGTTCTTTGGATGTTGTTTTAAAGATAATTAATTTTATACAATGGTTATCAAAAACCATTTTTATTCTTAAAATGTAAAAAAAATCATAAAAACAAAACAAAATATCATATCTATAAAAAATGATATAATATCTATCCTCTCCACATTCTAGTTCAACTTAAACAGAATCCAAAAATGACTTGCCTTTTCGAACACGATAACCCTGCAATAAACTTTTATCAAGTTCAATGTAAACTATTTGCATATTTTTCTCGAATTTTTCAATTCTTTTTTTGGGATTGTAGACTTATAACAGTAGGGAGTTATATTTTGTCAACGAAATATAATTTATCTTATTATTTTACCTTTAAAGTAACTTAACATGATTTAAAGAAGTAAAGTATTAGAATTTTTCCCCGATTTTCTAATACTCTACTGTTTGTGTCTGCGTGGAAAGTTTATTTCCTCATACTGCAGAATATTTGTACCACTACAAAAAAAAAATAATCCTCCAAAGAACAGAGAAGGTCCTCGGGGTATAACCACACACAATTTTCCAATCATAGCCTTCGTCCTTCCGTACGAGCAATTGGAAACAGGAAAAAGCTTACACCTTTTGCTCTTGCTCTCTTATGCTCTATGGAATGTTGGTGTGTGTGTTCAGAACATTTCGATCTGATCTGGTTTGCTTGCAGTCGGAGTGGAATCCGGGCTGCTGCATATCGGTCGATGCATACGTATCGATTGCCCAACGGTTGAAACGAACGCAATGGGAGTGTAACGGGAGTTTTTCATTTTATATTTATTGCAAATAAATATTAATGAAATAACATCACTACGCACACAACCACCCCGGTGGCACCGTACTGTGCCAGTAGGTTACAAGAATGTATCGACCACGTGTGTGTGTGTGCGCGTCATTCTGCACATCGATTGTAATGGATTATTTTGCTAGTTTGCACACGATGTTTGTATGTGTGTGTGTGTGGAAGGTGCAACTGTTGCGGATCATTTGATGCATTCCGTGCATTTGCCGCAGGTATGCAACCATTTTTTGGGTGTAGTTTGTGCGGTTAAGTTGTGTGAAATAGGACCACGCAGCGATGATTTCCCAGTTACCGAAATTTTGTCCTCAAACCCTCATCGTATGCCCATTTGCATAATACTCCAACAGTACAGTGGTGGCATTTTGCACGAAAATGCCTTCCAACGCGTTTGGCTGCATCGTGCTGTACCGCGGATGCGTGATGTTAGCGTTGCAGCGCTTACGAACGTGATCATAGCGTTAGCGAGTTTAGACGAAGCGTTACGCCAACGCAATAGGCAAGCCAGAGCAAAAAAAATAAAACTATCCACTACACCACCGTTTCGGACTATGGTGGGCCCGATTTTTTCATCTCATTGATTTATTGTATTTTTTTTTTTATTTTTTGCTGTTGTTACGGTTATCATAGAGAGGTTTTCTGTTTGTTGGATCGTTCCGCAGAAGCTAGAAAGATTATAACACATCGAAATATTTGCCGATATATGCATGAGGCACACACACATCAAACAGTCATGGTTGGTCACGTCTCGGTTTTAGGTTCGTGCCGGGATTGGAAAAGTGTTGGACTTGATCGATTGGTATTAGCGGTGATATGTGCTAGGCTGCGGCACGAACGGATGAGTCGTTTGGTGGGTTATGATTTATTCATCGTTTTTTTTCTTTTTTTTACATGGGAAGTGCGCTAGTCGACTGTTTCCAGTCGATTTGAGCTGCACGATAGTGCTGACAGTAGTAGCTTTGCTAGCGATTAGTGGGCTAGTATATTTACTAGCATGGAAAAATGTGAAAACTAAAATTGAGATTAATTTAGATTATTTTGTTTAGATTTTTTTCTCGAAATAATTAGTATTAGAGATTGTTTTGAGATATTGTTTTGTTATGCTAAATGATAAATGAGAGAAAAATTAAACTTTTTATTTAAATGCAAGAAAAAAACTTAACTACAATAATAAATTTAAGGGAAAATTTAACACTAGAACGACCAAGCGTTTTAAGCGTTTTTCGTTCGTGGTTAATTTTTAAACAATTTCGAAGAGTTGGAGTATATTTTATTGCTTATTGGAGATCGTCCTATAGAGTATGTATGTAGAATTCATGTCTCTACTACCTAAGGATTGTTTAACCCCACAAAAAGTAATGTGATGCAAATGAAGCGTTCCAGTCAAACTCACTGCTCCGGTAGGTGTAGTGTTAAATAAGCTTGTGTTTGAATATTAAGACATTAAAAGTACCCGTAAATGGAACGAATCGAATAGGACGACCATCTTTATGACAACAGATTTGGTTATGCTCTATATTTCATAGTCCAATTTAATCTCACTTTCCTCACTCACACAAACACACCAACGGAAGGATTCTTTCAATTCACAGCTCAATGTTGCATGCATCGCTTAGTGTTGATTGGCTTCATTTACTTACCCATTTACTTTACGCTGATGAACCTGACGGACGGATGAAAAGGTAACGAGCCTTCATTCAATTTCCTTTGTTGTTTTTGTTTTGCTTTTGCTTAGTACATTTAAACACAGACACTAAATGGTTTTCGTTTTTTGCAAGGGTGGAAATTATTTTTTTCCACCGGAATTGGAGCGTATCAAATTTTATCGGTCATTAATTTGACATTGGACAATAACCATTTAGCGGAGAGAGTTTTTCGGAGAATTAATTTACAGGATGAAAATGTGTTCCGAAACATGAGCATTAGAAACAGCGAAAAGGAAAATTCTGCATAAATTTTCCGATTTTTTTTACATGAAAATGTGATTTTCCATGTTGTTTTTTTTAATATAAATGCTGTCAGAATTTATCCAACATTGAACATAACCTAATCCAACCTTCTTAATAATTCCCCTGGTTGCTTCCAACGTTCCGGACATTGTTCGGCGAAGCGCATCAGATTACAAATTGCTACCTAATTTACTGCGCTGGGATGCAACGGGAAGTTTCGCTGGTGCTTAATGCTCGATAAATCACGACCGCCATATCGTGGAGTATCTGTTAAACCATTTCACGTGCCCACCGTATCTCCCGGTCACCGGTGGCACTAACAACGGCTGAACTAGTTTAAGACCAGTGATTGAAAGAAACTGGCAGGCAGCAAAAACAAAATTAAGAACAAAAATACGAAGGATAATAAAACTATTTCACTACACAGGCATCCAGCTGCACTTGTTGCCCCTTGGGTGTGTGTGTGTGTGTGTGTGTGTGTGTGTGGTTGGGAAAACTGGGAAAAATTGCTTCGTGTGCGCTACGATCCATCTCATTGACTGCAGCTTTCATGCCATTGACGTCAGGGTAATCGGGTGGGATGCCATACGACGGTAAGCTGATCAGGTCGGTGCATCTCTTTTGCATTAGCGTTAGTGGCCGGCTGTGTGCAGCTGTTTGTCTTGAGAAATGGTACGAAGCATCGAGTGTTGCGCTCGCAGGAATTGGGAAGGATAAAGGCTACAAAAAATGCAGATCGTTCATTCGCTCCTGCTGCAACTG